>NC_080552.1:11393354-11415854 GCF_028640845.1 Ahaetulla prasina
TAGTTTGGAGAACCGGTAGTAAAAATTCTGATTGGCCCCTTCCCACATCTATTCTCTGCCGCCCGAGTCTCAACTAAGCGGGAGGAAATCGGGATTTTGCAGTAATCTTCCCCTGGAGTGGGGTGGGAATGGAGATTTTACAGTATCCTTCTCCTGGATTGGGGAGGGAATGGGGATTCTACAATATCCTTCCCCTGGAGTGAGGAGGGAATGGGGATTTTACAGTATCCCTCCCCGGGAGTGGGGAGAGAATGGAGATTTTGCAGTATCCTTGCCCTGGAGTGGAGAGGGGAATGCAGGGGAAGGATACTGTAAAGTCTCCATTCCCTCCCCAATCCAGGAGAAGGTTACTGCAAAATCCCCATTTCCTCCCGATCAGCTGGGACTCGGGAGGCGGAGAATAGATGGGGGCGGGGCCAGTCAGATTTTTTACTACCAGTTCTCCGAACTACTCAAAATTTCCGCTACCGGTTCTCCAGAACTGGTCAGAACCTGCTGATACCTACCTCTGGTAGACAGATGACTTACTCTCTGGCAAAAAATACTGTGGGGGTAAGACACCCCTAACACCCCTTGGGGTGAATATAGCGGGCGCTCCGCCCAGCTGATTAGTCCCTGCGGCCTTCCGCAGTGACCATGCACCACCCATACTAGGCCATTCCAGACAGCGAGGAGGTTCGTTGCCACAGATGGGTGTCGTCCCAGGTGGTTACCGCAGTGGCCGGCCACGCACAGCCCCAACGCCGCCAGCCGCATGATAGTGGTTACAGGTGCGCATAGGCAGCCAGATGAACAGGGGTTGGGGCCCAAAGACTTATAGTGATTTTGTGTATACTGTACATATACTCTTAAAAACCTGTAAGCAGGGGTAAAATCCAACAGGTTCTGACAGGTTCGAGAGAACCGGTAGTGGAAATTTTGAGCAGTTCGGAGAACCAGCAAATACCACCTCTGGCTGGCCCCAGAGTGGGGTGAGAATGGAGATTTTGCAGTATCCTTTCCCCAGGAGTGTGGAGGGAACGGGGATTTTGCAGTATCCTTTCCCCAGGAGTGAGGAGGGAATGGAGATTTTGCAGTATCCTTTCCCCAAGAGTGTGGAGGGAACGGGGATTTTGCAGTATCCTTTCCCCTGGAGTGGGGTGAGAATGGAGATTTTGCAGTATCCTTTCCCCAGGAGTATGGAGGGAATGGAGATTTTGCAGTATCCTTTCCCCAGGAGTGTGGAGGGAACGGGGATTTTGCAGTATCCTTCCCCTGGAGTGGGGTGAGAATGGAGATTTTGCAGTATCCTTTCCCCAGGAGTGTGGAGGGAACGGGGATTTTGCAGTATCCTTTCCCCAGGAGTGAGGAGGGAATGGAGATTTTGCAGTATCCTTTCCCCAGGAGTGAGGAGGGAATGGAGATTTTGCAGTATCCTTTCCCCAGGAGTGTGGAGGGAACGGGGATTTTGCAGTATCCTTTCCCCTGGAGTGGGGTGAGAATGGAGATTTTGCAGTATCCTTTCCCCAGGAGTATGGAGGGAATGGAGATTTTGCAGTATCCTTTCCCCAGGAGTGAGGAGGGAATGGAGATTTTGCAATATCCTTTCCCCAGGAGTGGGGAGGGAATGGGGATTTTGCAGTATCCTTCCCCTGCCACACCCACCAAGCCACACCACGCCCACCAAGCCATGCCCACAGAACCGGTAGTTAAAAAAGTTGGATTTCACCACTGCCTGTAAGGATTGGGATACTTAAATTCACGGGCAACGCCGGGTTATCAGCTCGTGATTTTATAAAAGAGGGAGGGGCGAGTTGAATAATTGCCAATCTTCTTTATGATCACTTTCCCTTCCGCCCCCGTCCATCTTCCTTGCAGTTATCCGTGGCAACATCAAGTCCATCTCCAACAACAGAGAAGCCCAAGAATCCATCATCGGCGTGAGCGCCACACGGATCCATCGTCAGAAGTTTGCTCTGTTTCAACCGATCGGCAAATCTGGGAAATCCACAGGCAACATCCACACCCTCCTACGATGTGGGGTGAAACCCGGTCCAGGCAGTTTTTTATTCACCGGGTGGATGCACTTTGCGGAGGCTTGGCTCACCTGCGCTCCCCGATACAAAGACTTCATCCGCATCTACGAGGAGGCGCGACAGGCGCACGAGAACCCCTGCGAAGTCTCGTTGGATTGACTTGAGACGAGAAGAGCTCAGGAAGAAGGGAAGCCTCGGGGGCTGTGACCCAGTCAGAATCAGCCGTCCTCATCTTGGCCCTGGGAGGAGAACCCTTGTCCCTTAGAGCCAAAGCAGGACAAGCTCTTTCCTTCCTCTGGGAGTCCAAATGGTTCTACGAACCCATAACTCTTTTTCCTGGTGGTCTGTGAATGAGTTGTCTTGGCCAAGTCTTGTGAGGAACCTCATGAGTCGTCTTGGCCAAGTCTTGTGAGGAACCTCATGAGATGTTCTCTGGTCAAGTTGAGGAATGTCACGAAGAGGACAAAAGGTTTCAGGACTTTCTAAACATGGGGATGAGGTGAGACTTGGGGGCTCTTGGTTTTTGAGTTTTCCACCACACCTGAAAGCCAATATAATTATTCCCGATAATTGGCAGCAAGCCACACATCTTCCACCTCACTGTGGATGTCTGCAAATACATCACCAAGCCAACAGGAAAGATCATGAGTTTCAGGTCTAAAAGGATGATCCATTCAACTGTTCATCCATGATCAGTTAAGGAAGTCCAGGAGATGGTCCATTTTTCTCTTTGGGGGTTGCGTGGCTGATCAGCATTAGGTTCTGTCGTCCAAGAGGACCATCCTGAACTAAATGAATAGCCAAATAGTTTCAGGAGAGGGGAGGAAGAAGGTACCATGCTTCCAGCATGGCAGAAAGAGGGACAAAAAAATGGGACAGAAAAGGACAATTCTAATGTTCAATTCTATTCATTTTCATTTTAAAAAAAAATCCATCTTTTGTTAATTCAGGCAGGGAGGGCAAAGCTATAAACAACTTCAGATGAAATACTTACCGCAACCCCCAAAAACACACATAACGTGAATGCGAAAATGGGTTGATTGAAATCTAGATCTGGATATCTAAAAAGTGTTGTGAGATTTGCTCAAATAATCTGGATCCAGCCACCAGCTTTCCTTCATAAAAATTGCTTAATTTGGATTTCCTGGCCACCGATTCTTAATAAAATCCAGACTGGAGTCACACATTTTACTGAATTTTGATAGGGGCTCAATCTATCCCACAAACCCAGCCAATCGTGACTTATTCTATATATACACCCTTGTTTTTTTTAAAAAACAAACAAACAAACTGTGGCTTGATGCAGTGTGTGTGAATCCTGCCAGTTGTAGTTTCTTTAGCAAGCCGGGGTTAATCCAACCATAGCTTAATGCACTGTGAAAATCCTCAAGAGCCCATGTTCCATGGCAACACCTTTTTAAGTGTTCAGTTAAGCTCTTATTCTTTCAAAATAATAATTGGAACAGCTCCTGATATGTGGAGAAATATTATATAGGTATTGATAGCACTGGAATCCTATCAGAAAAACTCTGTTGCCAAGAAAATACCATTTTTGTCTCATTATCGGAGGAACATTTCCTTGTATTGATTTATCTGGGAAAGAAGGAACCTTTGAGCATAATGTACACAGAGATTATTTTGGGTTTATATCTGTTTAATCCAGGGGTCTCCAACCTTGGCAACTTTATGATTTGTGGACTGCAACTCCCAGAATTCCTCAGCCAGCATGCGCTGGCTGAGGAATTCTGGGAGTTGAAGCCCACAAATCGTAAAGTTGCCAAGGTTGGAGACCCCTGATTTAATCCATCGTACTCAAAGAATCCTGGGGGTTCAAATTTGTTGGAAATTCCAATGCGTTGTGATGTTCTCTAGATGTTTTGGACTACAGTTCCCATCATCACTCGCTATTGTTTTGGGAGCTGATAAAGCTAAAAGTCCAAAACATTTTTAGAGGGGCATTCAATTTTCTGACCCATAATTTTGAAATCACAGCTAACCATCACAGAATTGCCGTTCCCAAGAGTCTTTAAAGTTGAGAAAGGCCAATCCTAGAGATCAAAAAGAATTGGACATAACTTCATGTTAGATGAACTCCTGAAGGTGATGCTGATGTTGTAGAAATCGACCTTCATTACTGACACTTTTTTGGGGAAAAAAATCTGTGATTTCAAAATTGTGCTTAAAATGATACGATAATTATTTAGTATAGCTGGAGAGGTGGACCAAATTGATAGGGTTTGTAGGACTGTCTATGGGGATTCTCGATCATCCAGGTCATGGCTGTCCCAAAGGTGCTTTTTCAAGAAACAACTGGAGTTTCTTGCTTTTCTTGGAAGACATTTTGCTTCTCATCCAAGAAACTTCTTCAGCTCTGACTGGATGTCCTTCCATTCCCCACCATCCAATCAGAGCTGAAGAAGCTTCTTGGATGAGGAGCAAAACATCTTCAAAGACAAACAGGAAAGTCCAGTTGCCTCTTGAAAAAGCACCTTTTGGGTTTGTAGGACTGCATACCATCTTCTCTTTAGGGCCTCCTGCATCCAGGCTACCAGAAAACTGAACAACTATTGCAAGGGCAGCTAAGGGCAACTATTGCAAGGGCAGCTAGGGGACTGGAGGCTAAAACATATGAAGAACGGTTGCAAGAACTCAGTATGCCTAGTTAAATGAAAAGAAGGACTAGGGGAGACATGATAGCAGTGTTCCAATATCTCAGGGGTTGCCCCAAAGAAGAGGGAGTCAAACTATTCTCCAAAGCACCTGAGGGTAGGACAAGAAGCAATCGGTGGAAACTAATCAAGGAGAGAAGCGACTTAGAACTAAGGAGAAATTTCCTGACAGTTAGAACAATCAATAAGTGGAACAACTTGCCTGCAGAAGTTGTAAATGCTCCAACACTGGAAATTTTTAAGAAAATGTTGGATAGCCATTTGTCTGAAGTGGTGGAGGGTTTCCTGCCTGGGCAGGGGGTTGGACTAGAAGGCCTCCAAGGTCCCTTCCAACTCTGTTATTATTATTATATAAGACTTCTTGAAATCTCTTTTATTGCACTGTAGTGGTTTCCTGGAGTTTTGGAACCCACCAACGAATGGACGAGTTATCCTCCTGCCTGTGAGAAAGAGAGAGAGAGAGAGAGAAGAAGAAGAAAGGAGGCACGTCTTCCCCTTATCACACCAAATTCCACCTAACAATTCCATCATCACCTTGGTGCTAATTGCTTGATTTCTCAACATCGCTATGCGGAATGGGCCAGCAACTTTGGCAATGGTCACCACCAACAACAGTGCTGTGTATTCAGGGTGCCTTAGAGCCTAATCAATTGATGGCACTTTTGTCAAAGGTTCGCAGAGTTACCTGCGCTGGGTTTGGTGGCCAAATGAGAGAGCGAATTGGATGCACTCACTGGACCATGGCTAAGACGCTGAGCTTGTCGACCAGAAAGGTCGGCAGTTCGTCGGTTCGAATCCCTAGCGCAGGTCTCCTGCCTGAGCAGGGGGTTGGGCTAGATGACCTCCACGGTCCCCTTCCAACTCTGTTACTGTTAAATCAAACTAGGGATAATTGGCTGATGCACACCCATGAACAAAAACAACTTTTGGGCCCAGGACAAAAAATTTGGAAGGGGAGCCTATGCAGTCTGATTCGATTTGATATTTTATTTTATTATTTTATTTTATTTTTTAGACATTTTTCTTCTTCAAACCACAAAAATGAAGACGTGGACTTTTTCATGAATTTGACATTCGGGGTTTCACTGTGAGTGAGCTGGGCGGCCAAGTACATTTTCTTAATTCGTGAAGAAATAACAAGGACAGGTCGTAACCTCGACATACGACCACAATTGAGCCCAAAATTTGTGTTGCTAAGTGAAACATTGGTTAAGGGAGTTTTGCCCCGTTTTATGACCTTCCTTACCACAATTGTTAAGCGAATCACTGCAGTTGTTAAGTTAGAAACCTGGTTATTGATGTGAATCTGCCCTTCCCCATGGACTTTGTTTGTTGGAAGGTCACAAAAGGGGATTATGGGCAACCGTCATAAATATGAGTCAGTTGCCAAGGGTGTGAATGCCACGACGGTCATAAATGTGAAAAACGGACTTTTTCCCCAGTGCTGTTGTAACTTTGCTGGCTGAGGGATTCTGGGAGTTGAAGTCCACAAGTCTTAAAGTTCCCAAGGTTGGAGACCCCCTGCTCTAAATCATCTTGTTCTGTTATGATGTGTGTTCTATGTAGCATTCGTGCCTGCCTGCCTGCCTCCTTTCCTCCTGGTTTTCCTTCCTGGCCTTCCTTTTTTTGTTCCTTCCTTCCTTGGTAGAAAATATATAAAAGTAGGAATAAATACTTTGATAAAATGGGGAGAGTCTTAAGGGAGGGAAGGAAGTAAAGGCAGGAAGGAAGGAAGGAAGGAAGGAAGGAAGGAAGGAAGGAAGGAAGGAAGGAAGGAAGAAAAAAGAAAGAGGGAGAAAAGAAAGAAGGGAGGTAGGAAGGAAAGAGGAAGGAGAAGGAAGAAGGGAAAAAAGCCAGGAAGGAAGAAAAGTCAGGGACGGAGGAGGAAGGAAGGAAGGAAGGAAGGAAGGAAGGAAGGAAACTCAGAAAAACCTTCCCTTTGCACTAGTCCTCCCTCCCTTGCTCCCAGTGAAGTGTTTGGTTTCCTCAAACCTTTTAAAATAACGCACAAGTTTACTAGATTGGGCAGCTAATCCAAGACTTCCATCAACTGCCTGCAGAAGATGTCGATTTTCTATATCTCATTTACTCCTTTAATTTATTTTTTTTATAAGATTTTTTTTTTTGGTCTTTGTAGAACATTACATAGGAATGTAGGAAACTGAGATGCTGGAAACCTGGCTTCCAGCCTGCTTTTCTCTCTACGGATGCTCCCTTCGAAAAGAGCTACCGCGAAAGAGGAATCTTCGCAATTCAATGTTTTGTTAGGAAAAACTCGCGCGCCTTGAAAATGTGAAAAGACTGTGGGGATAACATTTGTGGGTGGCTGATGAAGAGGCCTGTCTGCTTCTACATTAAGGGTAGGTGGTGGCTGGAGGTCCCCCAAGGGTGGTCACGCATGAGTGTGTCCCAAACACTCAAAATCCCAACTGCAGCCAATGTACTAAATCATTGGGAAGCCATGAGTTTGATCAGTATGTCATAAATTTAGCAGCTTTAAGACGCGTGAGGATCTCGATTCCCAGAATCCCGAAGGAATCCACCCAATTTAACCTTGTCAAGATTGAGAAACATTTTGAGTTAGATTACTGGGATCCCAAGCCATTTTTTCCCCCAGCGATTTTACGATCTCTTATATTACATCTCTAGTCACAGTGCAGATTTACGCAGCAGTAACTTCATTGCAACAACAGTTGGGTGTGTAAATATTTCTTTCTGCTAGCAGTGTCTCTCTCGTAGAAGAGAACATTTGTAGCTCGGGATTGAACAACTGTGGGGCCCTTGGTGCTCCCCGAGCGTGGTGGTTTTCTTGCAGACGTTTCATGACCATACTAGGGAACATCATCAATGTGAGAAAGGAGTGGGGTTTGAGGAGGAGAAGGAGGACTGTGGAATCTTTGATGCTCCCTGAGCATGGTGATTTTCTTGCAGAAGTTTCATGACCCAACTATGTAACATCATCAGGGCTAAAAGGGAGTGTGGTTTGTGGAGAGGAGGAGGAGGAGTGTGGAATCTTTGATGCTCCCTGACCTTGGCGGTTGTTTTGCAGACGTTTCATGACCCAACTACGTAACATCACCAGTGTTTTAGAAGGCAATGGGCTTACCTCTCTTTTTATATACAAGCGACTTGCCCCGTCTCTCTCAAATGGAGCCCAATGGCCTTGTTACTCACCGAACATACCTGTGTTTTTTCCTTGGCAATATTAGAGTGAAAAGTTGACACCTCACTTTCATAAATCATTGCCCAGGGAATATTCTGGGAGTCTCCCATCCTAAAATAAGCCAGACCCAACCCTGCTTAGCTTTTTTGAAAGTCAGCCAAAGTTGGCTGCTCTCTGTGAGGACTGGTTGACACTATGAATTGCTGGGAAGTACATGGCTATAGAGGTAATGTGATATAAGGGTATCGTCTCAATGGGTCTATCTCAGCTGGACAGGATTTTTGGAAAAGCATACCGCTTCCCTGATGAGACAAATGGCCTTTCTCATGTTTCCTTGAATAAGGAAGGCCAGATTTTGCATTCAAGCAAAAGATTGCATGCCAAGAAGGTTGTCTGAAGGTCTTCACAGAACAAACAGGATGGATTTCGGAGGGGACATCGGCTGCAAACTGAAATGCAAAATCGATGTTAGCGTTGATCGAGAGTCAATCCTTGAGCATCTAAATCACGTGGGTCCAACCTTGGCAACTTTTAAGACTTCTGGACTTTCAACTCCCAGAGTTCCCCAGAATTCCATGCTGGCTGGGGAATTCTGGGAATCGAAATCCACAAGTCTTAAAAGTTGCCAAGGTTGGACCCCCGTGATCCAAATGCCGGCCTCCCCTTTAAATTTGTTTTTAGTTATCCGACACGGAAAGTGTGTCATATGTGCACTAAAGTGATCACGATACCAAATGTGTAGTTTTGTTCTTTGTTTTTCAATCTAAATTGTATTGCAATGTGTTATGTCTGGTCTCTTTTTTCTTTTTTGAGAGTGAAATGTTAATATAAGATGAACTCCAACAGTAGCAAGAAAGGGTACCAAATAAGTCAGTCTCTCTCTCTCTCTCTCTCTCTCTCTCTCTCTCTCTCTCTCTCTCTCTCTCTCTCTTAGCCCACTATAGAGGATTTTAGGCAAACAAAATGCCAGTTTTCGATATGGAGAAGATTTGTAAAATGTTCAGTACCGTTTTTATACGTATTGTTTAATGTCTAAGAAGAGATCAAAAGGTGATCTTGGTTGCAATTTCTTTTCATGTGTTTTTTTTCTATTTTTTTTTTTTAAAAAAGACTGTATTGATCTTTTGAAGGGTATAATTAAAATAATTGTCCGAGTTCTCAACTTTGAATCTGAGATGGCTTCGTAGGGATTTGTTGTGTATTGTTGTGTAATACACAACAAATTGTGCATTTTTAGTCCTTCAGACTAAACCAGAGGACGTGGTCCCCCCCAAAAAAAGGGGGTAACATGGTAGCTATGTTGGAGTAACAGAGATTGTACCGGTGGCCTTTGACGTACAACCAACCACAATAAAGATTGGGATTTGGGTTGCTAAGCAAGGCGAACTTTAAGGGAGTCATCACCTGGCCAGACCTGACTTTATGACAATTTTTAACTGCAGTCAATAAGTGAATCACTGCTTGTGAAGAGCTGCAACCAAGACGATAATCAGATAAAAGAAACCAGAGTCTAGGCCAGTAAGTAACTTGAGAAAGTGTTTCAGATATGAGCCTCCTTAGCTCTGGGGAGGATGGGTGGATGGGTGGATGGATGGATGGAAGAGAGGGAGGGATGGAGAGATGGAGGGAGGAAGAAAAGAGAGAGGGAGAGGAGAGAGGGAGAGGAGAGAAGAAGGAAGGAAGGAAGTCAATGGAGATTCTCAATCATCCAGTTCACGGTTGTCCCAAAAGTGCTTTTTCCAAAAATACAACTGGACTTTCTTGTTTTTTTTTCCTTTGAAAGTGTTTCACTTCCCATCCCAGCCGTTTCTTCAGTTCTAATGGATTGGAAGGGAATGGAAGGATTTATATTCTTTGCAGCCATCTGGTTATTAGATCCACCACCAGATGTCTGCAAAGAATCTAAATACTTCCCTTAATTTGCATTCTATCCAAGGTTCAGCAATTCCTCCAGGTTTCCTGAGTGGGGGTGGGGGGAACTGGACTCTGGAGGGGAAACATCCCCACTTTGGCTTTCCAAGCCCTCGCCCATCTTTTTTTTTTTTAAAGAAGAACATCATCTCCTCCTCAACATCTTTTTGGTATTGTGACCAGAACTGGTTGCAGTATTTCAAGTAGTCTCACCAGTGCAGTATAAAACAGTACTGTCACTTCACATGGTCTTGAGACAGCCTAGAACTGCATTGACTTTTTTGGCTGCTGAGCAGAATAACATAATAACAGAGCTGAAAGGGACCTTGGAGGTCTTCTAACCCCACCCCCTTGTTCAAGCAAGAGACCCTATACCAGGGCTTTCCAAACTTGGCAAGTTTAACCTTTGCGAACTTCAAGTCCCAAAATTCCCCAGCCAGTATGATTGATTATACCTTTCAAAAGCATGGCTGGCTGGGGAATTCTGGGCTTTGATGTCCACAAGTCTTAAACTTGCCAAGTTTGGAGACCCCTGCCCTACATCATTTCAGACAACGATTGTCCAGTCTGTCAGCTACCACCTTAGGCTTGCTTATATGCTTCACATGAACTCTGGGGAGGGGGAATGCTGGGGGGAAAGCGGAAGTAACTGCTATATCTCCCTGAGATGCTGCTTCAAGGTCAACAAGCTGGCTAATGAAAACAGCCCTGGTCCAAGACGATGTGGGTTGGCAGCGGGCTCTATGTGCCCACAAGCCAAAACTAATTCTGCAGAGGAGCCATGACTCTAAAACTGCAGGGCATTCTGGTTTTGTAAAGACCCTGCCTGCACCTAGTTACATGCCAATTTAGGTGGCCAGGTATGAAGAAAGATGTAGAGGGGTACATGGCTGGTTGACCCATATGCGCCACAGCGAAAGGACATGTGGGTAAGCCACGGGGGCTATTGCAACATTGACAGCCCCTCGGCACCCTGGACAGAGATCCCTTCTGCAGCCCTTGTGTTCAGCCACAACACCATGCTGGCTCCATTTAGGTGGGTATTTCTTGTGGCCAGCCACAACAGAGTTGGCAGCAGATTCAGACAGTGAGGAAGTTGGGGAGGAACATGGGCCAGTCCTAGAGTCTGGGGAAGGCTCTGATGATGGCTCTGAGTCAGAGGCAGAGAGGGGGCCAGGGCCAAAGCCAAGATAGTTCTTTGCTGCCTCTTGTCTGACATCAGTGAGACAGAAGAACAGCATGAGCCTGTTCCCAGGTGCACATGCGCAGAGCTGCCAGGAGACAGGAACAATTAAGAAAACAGGGTCGACTTGGGAGTAAGGCTTGGAGATGATTGCCCCCTCCCATAAGACATAAAAGAGAAGCAAACGGGACATGAGCTTTTGCAGGAAGCAATTAGTTCATCTGGCCGATTCAAGATTTGCAAGTGACTCTGTGCCAAGTTTGGCCTTGCCTTGCGTCTGGAAATTAGCTCTTTGGCAGCGTTCCACATGAAATAGATAGGTGTTGATAACCTTCCTCTGAAAGACTGTTCGCCAAGCCTCAGGGACTGTAAATGAAAGTAATTTACAATAAAAGAGGTTTTGTGGGATTAAGATTGTGCTTTATACTTTCTAAGGAAGCCTAGGTCAGAACAGTATCCTACCTAAGTCCAAATGGGTGGACGTTTCCATACCTGAAGAAATCCTTATTTCTTTTTTCCTAACATCACATTGGAAATGCACCAAGAAAATGACCCAACAGGATGAAAAAGCAGAAAATGTCGAGGGAGGAAACCAGGGAGAGAGAAGATAGTAAATAGAACAACAGAAATGCTGGCTTGTCTTCCCCGTCTCTCGTGCATTCTTTTCCATTTAAATTATTGCATTTAATAGTATGCACATCCGGTGAGGTTTCTGCCTAGCAGAGAGATTGTTTTGATTTAAGTTTGAGCGTTGTGGGTTTTTTGTTTTTTGTTTTTGGCCAAAGCAGATCGCCTTTTCTGCCAAAGAGAAAACATTTATTCTTCTACCCACCCACCCTCTCCTCTCCCCACTCCCGTTTGCAGTTTTTTCCCCCCCCATTGTTGTTTTCGCTGCCCTCTGCCCTCGGTTAGCGCTCCATTTCCCACATCCCCCTCATTCCAGAGTGGTGTTTGGGATGCAGCCAAAATTTCAGGGCTGTAGAAAAACTTTTTGGGGAAAAAACGCACAACAAAAACCCATAAAAACCCACAACCTGTGCCAGCAGAAAGACAAGCAAATGAAAGAAAACTTAAGGTGGTCGTGGCAGAATTTAATGTTTTCCCTGGAAAGTTATCTGCATTTTCTCTGACGATGGGAAAACGATGCATGAAGTACATATAATCTCAGCTATTTCATTTATCCCTTTCCTCCTCCTCCTCTCCCTTCCTCCTCCTCCGTGTCTCTCTTCTTCTCCTTCTCTCTTTTCTCCTTTTTCTCATCTCCTTCTTTGTCTCCTCATCCCCCTCTTTTCTTCTTCCCCAATTCTCTTCCTCATTCTCCCCTCCTTCTTCTCGACCTTGTCTCTCTTCTCTTTTTCCAATCCTTTTCCTTCCCCTTTCCTCCTTTTCTCTTTCTCCAGTCGCCTTCTCTTTCTGTGTCTCCCCTCCTCCTTCTCTCTTCTTCCTTTCCTTTCCTCTCCAATCCTTTCCTTCCTTCTCCCCTCCTCCTCCTCCTCCTCGTCTCTCTTCTCCTTCTCCTCCTTCTCTCCATAACCCTTCCCTTCCAGCACTGCTAATGCTACCTACCTAGTTCAGTCATGAAACATCTGCAACCCTTTTCAACCCTGTGGTACAAATATTCTTCTTGATTGATAGCTTGCTATCTTTCCAGGGTAGACCAGGGGTGAAATCCAGCAGGTTCTGACAGGTTCTGGAGAACCGGTAGCGGACATTTTGAGCAATTCGGAGAACCGGTAGCAGAAATGTTGAGTAGTTGTGAGAACTGACAAATACCACCTCTGGCTGGCCCCAGAGTGGGATGGGAAAAGAGATTTTGGAGTATCCTTCCCCTGGAGTGGGGAGGGAATGGAGATGCTGCAATATCCTTCTCCTGGAGTGGGGTGGGAATGGGGATTTTGCAGTATCCTTCCCCTGGAGTGGGGTGGGAATGCAGATTTTGCAGTATCCTCCCCCTGGAGTGGGGAGGGAATGGGGATTTTGCAGTATCCTTCCCCTAGGAGTGGGGAGGGAATGGGGATTTTGCAGTATCCTTTCCCCAGGAGTGGGGAGGGAATGGAGATTTTGCAATAGCCTTCCCCTAAGAGTGGGGTGGGAATGGGGATTTTGCAGTATCCTTCCCCTGGAGTGGGGAGGGAATGGGGATTTTGCAGTATCCTTCCCCCAGGAGTGGGGAGGGAATGGGGATTTTGCAGTATCCTTCCCCTGCCACGCCCACCAAGCCACGCCCAAAGAACTGGTAGTAAAAAAAAATTGGATTTCACCATGGAGATAGGCCCCTCTTTTCTTGTGATTCCTGCATCCCCCACATAAGTGTTAGGAAAGTGGCAGAGCAGCTGCAGATGTCCTTTGCTCAAGGTCTTCTCTGGGCCTCTATGCCAGTCTGGTGGAAAAAAGAGGCCCCTTGCCTTCGTTTGACACAGAGGTCAAAGAGTTTCCAAATGGGGTGATTAATTTTCTACCACTGGAGCCAAATCAAACTTGCAGATATTTGCAGCCATGAAGAGGGCGGGATGGAATGTGTGAGGGTTGTTGGCTTGAGGGTTCTTCTGGCTCGAAGGCATCATAAAAACTCATCCCATCTAAAATGGCTTGGAGGATTGCCTGAATCTGGCCATGCCAAGCAGGCAGAGAGCTAGGGAGCTTCTGTGGCACAGTGGTTAGAGTGCAGTACTGCAGGCTACTTCTGCTGATCACCGGCTACCAGCAGTTCGGCAGATCGAATCTCACCAGGCTCAAGGTTGACTCAGCCTTCCATCCTTCTGAGGTGGATAAAATGAGGACCCAGATTGTTGGGGGGGCAATAGGCTGACTCTGTAAACCGCTTAGAGAGGGCTGTAAAGCACTGTGAAGTGGTATATAAGTCTAAGTGCTATTGCTATGGTCCTTCCTTCCTTCCTTCCTTCCTTCCTTCCTTCCTTCCTTCCTTCCTTCCTTCCTTCCTTCCTTCCTTCCCAGTGGTTAGAATGCAGTATAGAAGGCTGACTATGCCCACTGCCAGTAGTTCAAATGTCACCAGGCTCAAGGTTGACTCAGCCTTCCATCCTTCCGAGGTGGGTAAAATGAGGACCCAGATTGTTGGGGGCAAGAGGCTGACTCTGTAAAACGCCTAGAGAGGGCTATAAAGCATTATAAAGTGGTATATAAGTCTAACTGTTATTGCTATTGCTAGTGGGATTTTTTTTTTTCCTGGCCAGGGAGGAAGGAAGGCAGAGAAATGATCGTTTTCAAATTCTCCACTGCATTTGTGGGCAGTGAAGGGTTTGAAAAGGCCATGGAAGTCCATCAGCCTTGCTATATAGACAGCATCAGGACAAACCAGTGGGGTACCACCTTAATGGTGCTGGAGAAGACTCTGTAAGAGGTTCTGAAGTCCTAGATGTCCTTTTATCGCTTGCATTTTCTTGTGGTGCTCTCTGAGCTTGGTTGTGTTCTTGCAAATGTTTCCATCACCTAATTTTGGTAACATCTACAGGAGTGATAGCAGTGATGGAAACATTTGCAAGAACACAACCAAGCTCAGAGAGGACCAAAGACCCCACAGTCCTCCTCCTCCTCATCTCTCTTCTCCTTCTTCTCCCTTCCTCCTTGTCTCTTTTTTCCTCTTTCTCCTTTCCTCCTCCTCTCCTCTTCTTCACCAATCCTCTTCCTCATTCTCCCCTCCTCCTCCTCCTTGTCTCTCTTCTTCTTCTTCTTTTTCCAATTCTATTCCTCCTCCTCTTCCCCCCCCCCCAAACCCAACTCCCTTCTAGCACTGACGAGGTTCCCTAGTTAGGTAATGAAACATCTACAAGAAAACCACCAAATTGAGAGAGCTTGGACTCTGAAGTTCAACCCTGGGCTAAGGACTCCTGAGTTCAACCCTGAGCTACAAATATTCTTTTATTAGCTACATTTTCTTCTCCCTTGTCCTTCAGGGACAAGATTTCAAGGTTTGTTTTTCTCTTACACAAACAGGACAATGAAGAAGAGGTCAGTCTCCCGAATTTATCATTATGGTTTGCAAAGCCAGGTCAGGCCCCCATGGACATGTTCAACAACGCTCCATCAGCAAAACCCTGATCCAAAGGAAACAGGGTACATTTATTTTTTATTTTTTTAAAAAATGACAAATGTGTAAAAACACATTGAGTCACAAAGAAACCCAAAAGCAAAAAAAAAAAAAAAAAACCACACCATATTCTACTTGTGACACGCAACTCCCCCAAGCTTTTAATGGCTAGTTCTAATTGCCTGATAAGCTTCCTCTTGAAACCTACCTACTAATACAAGGTTGAAGCTCTGCTTTATGCTTGCTAAATCATGAAGGCTATACTCAAAACTCTAACTATGCACAAGATCCCAAAAGTTAAGGCAGTTGTGGGGTCCGTGGTGCTCTCTGAGCTCAGTTGTTTTCTCACGAACGTTTCATTACCCAACTAAATAACATCATCAGTGCTAGGGGAGAGAGGGGCTTGCTCTGTGTTTATAGACAAGTGTGTTGCCCTGCAACTGTTGGTGGGAATGTTCTTGATGATTCTTTGATTAGGCTATTATTTATAGAATAGAATAGAATAGAATAGAATAGAATAGAATAGAATAGAATAGAATAGAATAGAATGAAATTAGGAAAGAATGGAATGGAATGGAATGGAATGGAATGGAATGGAATAGAATAGAATAGAATAGAATAGAATAGAATAGAATAGAATAGAATAGAATTAGAATTCTTTATTGGTCAGGTGTGATTGGACACACAAGGAATTTGTCTTTGGTGCATACGCTCTCAGTGTACATAAGGAGAATAAAATACATTCATCAAGAATAAAAAGATACAATGCTTAATGATAGTCAAGGTTACTAATAAGCTATCAAATTGTACTAGGAAATAAATAAAAACAATATAATTGAAAGATACAAGCAACGTGGTTATAGTAATATGTGGGAAGAAATAGATACTAGTAAGGAAATGAAGAACAATAGTAACACACTCTTTAGTAAATTATTTGACAGAGTTATGAGAATTATTTGTTTAGCAGAATGATGGCTTTCGGGAAGAAACTGTCCTTGTGTCTAGTTGTTCTGGTGTGCAGTGCTCTATAGTGTTTTGAGGGTAGGAGTTGAAACAGTTTATGTCCAGGATGTGAGGGGTCTGTAAATATTTTCACAGCCCTCTTTTTGACTTGTGCTTGTATACAGATCCTCAACGGAAGGCAGGTTGGTAGCCATTGTTTTTTCTGCAGTCCTAATGATCCTCTGAAGTCTGTGTCTGTCTTGTTGGGTTGCAGAACCAAACCAGACAGTTATGGAGATGCAGAACCATTCCTCTGTAAAACTGGACCAACCTTTAAGCTACAAATAGTCTCTTCCTTTTGTTATTAAAACATAGCCTAATATTGCAATGTCATATATTCTTCACCAACATCCGTGTGTGTGTTTGTGTGTGTGTGTGTGTGTGTAGATGGAGAATTTCAAAATCATTTGAAAGTCGCGGGAAGAGCAGGGCAAAGTTATAGCGGGGAGGGGATTCTGTTTCTGAGGATGGGGTTTTAGAAAAAGCAGACCTCCAAAAAGGAATGGCGGGGTGGGGTGGGGGCTGAGATTCAGGCATGTATCATGTCTCCAATAGTCTTTCATCTGCTTTGCCCCAAAATCCCCAAAGCTTCAACCAAAAACTATCTATTATTGACCTCACCCCTTTCCTAGGAGATCTGTAAGGGGCGTGCATAAGAGCACCAACGTGCCTACCGTTCCTGTCCTAATGTTCCCTTTGATTGTATCCAATTTCATATCGTTATTACATACTTATGATTATATTTATGCTTATATATCGTATAGTTATTTCATGCTTATGCTTATATATAGTGTTGTGACAAATACTGTAAATAAATAAATAACATAAAAATAAAATAAAAGGGTTAAAGAATTTCGCCATCCCATTTTGTCCTAAATCCTGCAAAACCTGCAGCCAGAATCTCAAACCTTGCTGGAGAAAAACAACAACAACCACCATCACCTTCTGAGAGGCGATTCCCACCCACCCCAACCCACAACCCCTGGAAATAAAATCACGCCGAGCAAGAAAAAGCCAGGAATCTGTAGGAGCAGATTCTCCAACGAAGCCCATGTATCTTTGCAGGGGTTCAAGCCTTGCAAAGCCACACACAATGGGACCTCTGAGGAGATGGTTTCCCGCCATTTCTTTCCCCCTTTTTCATCAACAACCTTTCACGTCTCTCCCTTCAAAGCCCCCCTTGGAACCATCTCTCTCTCTCTCTCTCCCCCTCCCTCCTCACCCTTTTTTTCTTCCAAGAGATAAAAGTCTGAATACGTGAATCATAAAAGAGGGCGCCTCAAAAGCCTTGAATTGCCACCTCCTCCCTCGCTCCCATCCCAGTGAAAAGCTTTTCTGGAAGAAAAGAATTATCGGGCGGGACAGATGACCGTTTCTCCCCGGCGTCCTTTTGTGGAGGGACACGTTGGGTGGTGGAGGAGAAGTGGGGAACAGCTGGGGGGGGAGGCTAATCTGAAATAAAGCGAGAGGTCCATGAGGAAGATGTCCCTCAGATGCTTAGGCAGAGTTCAGGCCCAGTCATCTGCCCTACTGCAAAGTCAACTGCAGTTCACAAGAGTCGGAAGGGACCTAGGAGGTCATCTAGTCTAGGGGTCTCCAGCCTTGGCAGTTTTAAGCCTGGAGGACTTCAACTCCCAGAATTCCCCAGCCAGTTTTGCCTGGATATGCTGAGAACCTCCAGAGACAAATCTCTGCAGCTTTTCGTTTGATTTTCGTTTCCGTTCAGGCACGGGAGGGTTTGCACCAACATCGCTTCTATCTGCAACTCTTTAAAATACCTGCATCGTGTTTTAGGATTGGAAATAGACACGGCCACTTTAAAAAGCTCATTAATATAATTAATGTAGGGTCGGGTCTGCCCAGCTACCATTTTAGAATGGTGGGGAGGGAGAAAAGAGGAGAGAGTAGGAGGTAGGAAAGAGGAGAAGAGGGGGAGAAGAGGGAGAAGAGGAAGGAAGAGGGGTAGAAGAGGGAGAAGGAAGGTATAGGGTGGAGGGAGGAGAGGATGTAGATAAGAGAAGGGGAGGAAGGTGTGGAAAGTAGAAGAAGGTAGAAGAGGGAAGAGAGTTAAAAGGAGGGGGTGGTGACTGGGCAAGCCCGACTAATTGTATATGACTGTACATTGGATGAGTTGTTGGATATGAATGTAAAAATAAAAAAATTTTATAAAAAAAAAAAGCTCAGAAAAGGGCTACATTTACCCTGCCGCGTGTTCAAAACCTCTTTTTCTATTTTTTTTCTCAAAAGTCCCAACCAGAGGTGGGTTTCATCAGGTTCTGACCAGTTCTGGAGAACTGGTGGCAGAAATTTTGAGTAGTTCGGAGAACTGGTAGTAAAAATTCTGACTGGCCCCTTCCCACATCTATTCTCTGCCTCCCGAGTCCCAGTTGATCAGGAGGAAATGGGGATTTTGCAGTACCCTTCCCCTGCCACGCCCACCATGCCACACCCACCAAGTCACACCCACAGAACCGGTAGTAAAAAAATTTGAAACCCACCACTGATCCCAACCTTGCTAATTCTGGCCTCTGGGTTGTTCATTTAGCGACTGTGTAAATGCAAGCTTTGAACCAACGGTGCTCAGACCAGCACGGTAACGTTTTAACGTTGCAAAAAAAATCAAACTTAGCCAGTTTGCCCGAACCGACTGATCCTCTTTTGGCATTCTTGCCCGGATCACCCCCCTCCCTGTCGAATTTGTGCATCTGTTAAGATTCCCCCAAACTTTCCCACTGATCAAGTCCACGGGGCCTCTTGACAGCTGGGGAAGGCGGGATCGGAGCTCAGCATAGTGACAAATTCCTGACATTTACTTTACTGCTTTACAACTTCTGAGAAAAAGCCTGGAGATTTGCAAAGAGGAAGGGGTTGGCGCAGGGAAACAAGGGGGAGGGAGAGGGAGGGAAAGGCTGGAATGAAACTTTGCTCTCTCATTAAGCCCCGTTTCTCTCTCTCTCTCTCTCTCTGCTTCCAATCTGCTAATTGCTCCAATCTTTGGGACTCTTTGCAAAAACCCTCCGACCACTTATTGAGTGTTTCATTCCCCCTCTCTGGGGCCTCCAAAGCTTTTTTTTTTCAGATGGTTGGGGGTGGGGGAGGGTCACCCTTGTGCTTTGAATGGCAGGCGAAGGTCAACCTCTGAAAAATCAGGGTGAGCCAGGACAATGGAGGAAAGGAGGTCGGGGGATGAAGAAATCTTAATTATCTGCCCTCCGATGTGAATTTCTCCTGGATTTCAAATCTGTAAAAAAGATGGGTTTGCTTTGCATTTTGCTTCTTGGGGTATGGTTTGGTGGCCCCCTTTGAGTGGAACGTCAAAGGATAATCCCTGGTTGACGGCTTCAATGCTTCAGCTTCAACCACAGCAATATGCGAGCAAATAACAGATACAAACTCAAGGTAAAGCGCTCCAAACTCAATGGGAGAAAATATGACTTCAGTAACAGAGTGGTTAATGCCTGGAATGCACTACTTGACTCTGTGGCTTCTTCCCCAAACCCCCAAAGCTTTAACCTTAGACTGTCAGATCCCTTTTTACAGATCCCTCACATCCTGGACATAAACTGTTTCAACTCCTACCATCAAAACGACGCTATAGAGCATTGCACACCAGAACAACTAGACACAAGAACAGTTTTTTTTCCCGGAAGGCCATCACTCTGCTAAACAAAAATTCCCTCAACAATGTCAAACTATTTACTAAATCTACATTACTATTAATCTTCTCATCATTTTCATCACCAATCTCTTTCCACTTATGACTGTATGACTGTAACTTTTTGTTGCTATCATTAAGAGTTAAATTGCAACCTATGACCATCATTTGTGTTGTAAATGTTGTACCTTTGATGAAGGTTTTTTTTTCTTTTTCTTTTCTTTTATGTACACTGAGAGCATATGCAGCAAAACAAATTCCTTGTGGGTCCAATCACACTTGGCCAATAAAAAATTCTATTCTATTCTATTATTCTACTGTTGACCTCACCCCATTCCTAAGAGGTCTGTAAGGGGCGTGCATAAGAGCACCTGCGTGCCTACCATCCCTGTCCTAATATTCCTTTTTTACTTACTCTTTTCATGTATCCAAATTATGTTTATATTTTTACCTGTTGTCTTATATATGATTGACAAAATAAAATAAATAAAGATAAAGATAAAATAAACTATCAGGGCTCAAATGTGCATCCTGGCCTTATATTATAGCCAACAACTAGACAGGAGGTTCTCCTCCCTAACTCTAACCTTGTCCCCAAATTTTTAAAAGCTTTCTGGGTTGTTTCCTTCTGCAATCTTTCCAGTTCACTTGTTTGTTTGTTTACATCCTTTCAATAAGGGTTAAGGGTTTTTTTAAAAAAAAACAGTGGACAAATGCATGAATAAACCCTTAAATCAGGGGCGAAATCCAGCAGGTTCTGAGAGGTTCTGGAGAACCGGTACTGGAAATTTTGAGCAGTTCAGAGAACCAGCAAATACCACCTCTGGCTGGCCCCAGAGTGGGGTGGGAATGGGGATTTTGCAATATCTTTCCCACTGGAGTGGGATGGGAATGGAGATTTTGCAGTATCCTTCCCACCTGGAGTCGGGTGGGAATGGGGATTTTGCAATATCCTTCCCACCTGGAATGGGGTGGGAATGGAGATTTTGCAATATCCTTCTCCTGTCACGCCCACCAAGCCACGCCTCTAAGCTACACCACGCCCATCAAGCCACACCCACAGAACTAGTAGTAAAAAAAAACCCTGCCTTAAATGCTGAAGAGCAGCTTTGGAGCAAGCCACAAGAGGCAGTTATTTTTAATGTTATAGCAGAAATTCTGTACAGAGACTAGATAGATGGTGACTTGACTAAATACAGTTACTCCTTGACTTATAACCATTCACTTAGTGACCAAAGTCATAATGGTGATGAAAAAAGGATTTTTTCGCCGTTTTTTTTCACACTGATAATCATTACAACAACTTGTGCGCACTTCCAAACCGGTAGGGAAGGTAAGTAGATTTCACCCTGCTCACAGCCCAACCCACCTCACAGGGTTGTTGTTGTTGTTGTTGGGAAAAGGAGAAAGAGGAAAGATATTAGGTAAGTTTTCTGCCTTGAGTTATTTATAAAAGTAACAAAGGCAGGATAAAAATGAAGAAACAACAGTGGTTATCAATTTAGATCCGCTATGGTTATTATATAGCCACCATTTTTGGACAAATTTATAAAGAACTTTTAAGATAAAAGTCTCTTGTGAACACATCCCCTGATTTTCTTCCTTCTTTACATAATTCTCTTTTTATTTTTTTAACCACTTTATTTATTATTCATTTTCTTGCTTTATTTATTACGTTCAGCTCAGACCAGCAAACCAATCCTTCCATCCTTCCCTCTTTTATATGCATAAAGATTTTTATATTGAAATATCGTGTTTTAATTTTTGTATATGTCTTTTTAACTTGGCTGTAAACCGCCCTGAGTCTTCGGAGAAGGGCGGTATAGAAATGCAAATAATAAATTAATAAATAAATAACCTCTGTGCTTTCCAGACCTTCCTCTCACTACTTTCCTCTTTTCCTCCTGCTTTCTCCCCGTTTACCCCCCCCTCCTTTTTCCTCTAATTCCTTCTTTATTTATGGCCGCTTTATAGTTTTGTCTGATTTTCTGCTTGCTATTAGAGTAATTGACTGCACCTGCCAGCTAGATCTGTCTAATTGGAGAAGTCGCCATGGTTAAGGGATGTGGGGCGGGGGCTTGCTCGGCCTCCAGATTGTTTATGTTAGTATAACCTTCTGTCTTGTGCTCCTGCAGTAGTTCCCAGGGTGGAAACGGCCCTGCTACCACTTGCAAAACTTTAGGGTTCTGTGACTGTGATCATCCAACGTTCCTAACCTGTTTTCTGCACTACCCCACTTGATATTTGCATAAGAATCGTAAAGACGGTCTTCAAATACAGTGGTTGCTTGATTATTCAACTGCTTTGAAACTCATCAAATTTGGTACTCGACGCAATTTTGACTTGAACAATTTGCCCCGAGACTCCTCGTTGGTTTGGTGCTCAACACACAAGCTCAGGGGTGGGATTCAAATATTTTAGCAAGGGGTTCTCTGCCCAGTTGCTGGATGGGCGTGGCCATGGTGGGCGTGGTCTAGTCGCCCTCCTGCACCACAGCCGTGGGGGGGGGGTTGCCCTCTCCGGACTCCGGAGCAGGGGTGAAATGTAAAATTTGTTACTACCGGTTCTGTGGGCATGACTTGGTGGGGAGGGGGTTAATGTGACTGGGTCGGCGTGGCCAGTTTAACTTTTAAAAGCATTTTTTTCAGGAGAAGAGGTTGTAGAAAAAATGCTTTTAAAGGGTTCTGTTGTGACTCGTCCTCCCTCCTCTCCTCAGCTGGGCCCCTTCCGTCTCCAACCGGGTCTTTTATCAGACTCCGAGTCTGATAATGAAGATGAACGGCCTGTCATGCCTCCAGCCCCCGGCCCTGGCCCCATGCCCGGAGAGGATTCCAGGAGTGAACAAACAAGCCTG
>NC_080552.1:11420854-11493354 GCF_028640845.1 Ahaetulla prasina
GTGTCATTTCCCCCCAAAGTGAGGGAATTTTCAGGGCTTCCTTCCTTCTTTCCTTCTTTTCTTCCTCCATTCCTTTTCCTTCCTGTCTTCCCTTCCCCTTCCTTCATTCCTGTTCCTTTCCCCTTTCTTTCCTTTCTCCTCTCCCTTCCTTCTCTTCCCCTTCCCATTCCTTCATTCCCTTCCTTCATCCTTCCCTTCCCCTTCCTGCTTTCTTTCCTTCATTCCTCCGTTCTTTTCCCCTTCCTTCCCTCCTTTCCCCTTCCTTCCTTTCCCTTCCACTTCTCCTTCTTTTCTGCCTTTTCTTCTTTCCTTCCTTTCCCCTTCCTTCCCTCCTTTCTCCTTTCCCGTTCCCCTTCCTTCCTTCCCTTCGCTTCCCCTTCCTTCCTTCCTTTCTTCTTTCCTTCCCTTCCCCTTCCTTCCTTCTTTCCTTCTTTCCTCCATTCCTTTTCCCTTCCAACCCTCCTTTCCCCTTCCTTCCTTCTTTCCTCCCTTCTTTTTTACTTCCTTCCTCCCCTTCCTTCCTTCCTCCTTCCCTCCCCTTCCTTCCTTCCCTCCCTTTCCTTCCTTCCTTTTTCTTTCTCCTTTCTCTCTCCCATTTCCTCCCCCCCACCCCCAGATAGTTCTGTATTCTCTCCAACATTTGCACCCAGAAGCACATAGAGAAACCCTTCCCATTGGGGGGAATCTCTTTCCTGCAGGAAAATGGCCTGTGTTGGGTTGATGTTCAAGAGGTGAAAAATGAGGCCTTGCGAGATTCCGTGTGAGTTTCTCCTTCCTCCTCCTCTTCCTCCTTGCCAGGAAGATGGATTTTCACCCTCGGGGGCCCCTATATCAGCCCATCTCTGCCCACACCTCCTCCTCCCCTTCCCCATTAATTCCCTTGTGCTGATGGCTGATGGCTTCCCTCCCTCCCACCTCTTGGCTGTCTCTGAAAATGACGCCACCTGTTGCGGTTGTCCGGGCTGTGTTACATTCAGATGCCCGGCTTAGTTTTCCCGCTCCTCAGGACCCCCTCCCCCTCCCCCGCTGCTGCTCCCACTAATAAAAACAGGCTTGGGAAGGAAGGAAGGCTGGGGCTGTGGGAAAATCCGAGTGTGTGGGAAGATGGGGAGGAATTGGGGAAAGAAGGGGAGGGGAGGGGAGGGAGGGAGGGGGGGAGGCATCTTCTGGGTAATCGTGGTGGGGGTGGAAGCTGGCACTCACCAGCCCCTCCTCGTTTAGGAGGCCGAAGAAGATCCTTCTACAATTAGGGGAGAGGGTTTGAGAAAAAGTAGAGAGGTCACTTGGAGGGAACCAGGCATTGGAGGGAGGGGAGGTTTCCTTGTTTCCACTGGCTGGGTTTTGTCACAACCTATCTGCCTTTTCTCTTCCAATGATCCCTTCTGCTTTTTAACACACATACACACCTGTGATGGCTTTCAATTTTTTTTTACTACTGGTTCTGTGGGTGTGGCATGGCTTGGTGGGCGTGATTTGATTCTGTGGGTGTGGCATGGCTTGGTGGGCGTGACTTGATTCTGTGGGTGTGGCATGGCTTGGTGGGCGTGACTTGATTCTGTGGGTGTGGCATGGCTTGGTGGGCGTGACTTGATTCTGTGGGTGTGGCATGGCTTGGTGGGCGTGATTTGATTCTGTGGGTGTGGCATGGCTTGGTGGGCGTGACTTGATTCTGTGGGTGTGGCATGGCTTGGTGGGCGTGACTTGATTCTGTGGGTGTGGCATGGCTTGGTGGGCGTGACTTGATTCTGTGGGTGTGGCATGGCTTGATGGACATGGCTTGATTCTGTGGGTGTGGCATGGCTTGGTGGGTGTGACTTGATTCTGTGGGTGTGGCATGGCTTGGTGGGCGTGACTTGATTCTGTGGGTGTAGCACGGCTTGGTGGGCGTGACTTGGTGGGCATCGCAGGGGAAGGATACTGTAAAATCTCCATTCCCACCCTACTCCAGGGGAAGGTTACTGCAAAAATCCCCATTTCCTCCCAATCAGCTGGGACTCGGGAGGCAGAGAATAGATGGGGGCAGTGACAGGCAGAATTTTTACTACCGGTTCTCTGAACTACTCAAAATTTCTGCTACCGGTTCTTCAGAACCTGTTGAAACCCACCTCTGATACATACACACACGCGCACACACGCACACGCACACACCTCCCTTTCGTTTAAGGTGATAGTGACAAGATCTGTCCCCCCCCCAACCTTGGATGGTCCCATGGGAATTTTGGGGTGGTATCCCAGGTTGGAAGAGTTGGAAGTGGTTGCCTTGAACATCTTCAGAGTGAGAAAGGTTCTCTCCCTCCTCCCTTCCTCCCTTCCTCCCTTCCTCCCTTCCTTCCCCCTTCCCACCCTCTCTCTTTCTCTCTCTCTCTCTCTCTCTCTCTCCTTCCCTCCAGAAAAAGTGCAGAAGAGAGCACCCAGGATGATGAGGGGACTGGAGGCTAGGATGAACGGTTGCAGGAACTGCGCCTGGCTAGTCTAGTGAAGAGAAGAACCAGAGGAGACAGGATAGCAGTCTTCCAATATTTGAGGGGCTGCCACAGAGAGGAGGAAGGGGAACAACCTATTTTCTCAAACACCTGAAGGCCAGACAAGGATGGAAGCTGATCAAGTGAGGTAAATAAACTTAAAAATAAATAAATAAACTTAAACTTAAGAGAGAGCTTGAGAAGGATTCAATGGATGAGAATCCTCAGGGGGAAAACAACTCAAGAAACTTGGGAAATTTTGAAAAGTGAGATTATAAAAGCACAGTCTAACACAATACCAGTGAAGAAGAAAAATAATAGATCTCAAAAGAAACCAGCATGGATGCATAAAGAACTATCTGATAAATTGAAAGACAAAAAGGACAAATATAAAAAGTAGAAAGAGGGGCAAATAACTAAGGCAGAATATCAGCAAATAGCCCGAGCCTGTAAAGATGAAGTGAGGAAAGCTAAGGCTCACAATGAACAAAGGCTAGCGACAAAAGTAAAAAATAACAAAAAAAGCTTCTTCCAACATGTTAAAAACAAGAAAAAAGTCAAGGAAACAATTGGCCCATTGCTGGGAGAAAGTGGCAAGAAGATGACAAGCAACAGGGAGAAAGCAGATCTACTTAACTCATTTTTTGCATCTGTCTTTACACAAAAGGAAAAACAATCCAACCTATCAAAACAGCACCACAAAAAACAGATTAGAAACACAAGTTAAAATAGGGAAGAAAATGGTAAGTGAACACCTGTCTACCCTAGACGAGTTCAAATCACCAGGACCGGATGGATTACACCCCAAGGTTCTGAAGGAACTGGCAGACGTGATCTCAGAACCACTGAACTATATCTTTCAAAGATCCTGGAGCACAGGGGAGCTGCCAGAGGACTGGAAAAGAGCTGATGTAGTTCCCATCTTCAAAAAGGAAAAAACAGATCCAGGAAACTACAGACCTATCAGTCTGACCTCAATACCGGGAAGATTCTGGAAAAGATAATCAAGCAACGAATCACCGAACACCTAGAAGCAAACAAAGTAATAACCAAAAGCCAACATGGGTTTGTCAAAACAGATCATGCCAGACTAATCTTATCGCATTCTTTGACAAAATGACAAAATTAGTAGACCAGAGGAATGCTGTCGATATAATTTACTTGGACTTCAGTAAAGCATTTGATAAAGTAGACCATAACCTACTACTAGATAAAGTAGAAAATGTGGGTTAGACAGCACCACCACCAGATGGATTCATAACTGGCTGACCAACCGCACTCAACGTGTAGTCCTCAACGGAACTACATCCACATGGAGGAAGTATGCAGTGGAGTACCCCAAGGCTCTGTTTTAGGCCCAGTACTCTTCAACATCTTCATCAATGACTTGGACGAGGGATAGATGGGGAACTCATCAAATTTGCAGATGACACCAAGCTGGCAGGAATAGCCAACACTCCAGAAGATAGGCTCAAGTTACAGAAAGATCTTGACAGACTTGAACATTGGGCGCTATCTAACAAAATGAAATTCAACAGTGAAAAAGTAAGGTTCTACATTTAGGCAAAAAAAGCAAAATGCATAGGTACCGTATATGTGGTACCTTGCTCAATAGTAGTACCTGTGAGAGGGATCTTGGAGTCCTAGTGGATAACCATTTAGATATGAGCCAGCAGTGCAGCAGCTGTTAAAAAGCCAACACAGTTCTGGGCTGCATAAACAGAGGGATAGAATCAAGATCACGTGAAGTGTTAGTGCCACTTTATAATGCCTTGGTAAGGCCACACTTGAAATATTGCATCCAGTTTTGGTCGCCACGATGTAAAAAAGATGTTGAGACTCTAGAAAGAGTGCAGAGAAGAGCAACAAAGATGATTAGGGGACTGGAGGCTAAAACATATGAAGAATGGTTGCAGGAACTGGGTATGTCTAGTTTAATAAAAAAGAAGGACTAGAGGAGACATGATAGCAGTGTTCCAATATCTCAGGGGTTGCCACAAAGAAGAGGGAGTCGGGCTGTTCTCCAAAGCACCTGAGGGTAGAACAAGAAGCAATGGGTGGAAACTGATCAAGGAAAGAAGCAACTTAGAACTAAGTGAGTTTCATCCAACTTTACAACCATGTAACAAAACAGAAACCAACATCTAGGCAGGTATAACACCTGTCCTATAGCATCTATCTATTCCACTTCAGAATACTGTAGAATAGAAGAGGAGTAACAGAGTTGGAAGGGACCTTGGAGGCCTTCTAGTCCAACCCCCTGCCCAGGCAGGAAACCCTACACCATCTCAGTCAGATGGTTATCCAACATTTTCTTTAAAATTTCCAGTGTTGGAGCATTCACAACTTCTGCAGGCAAGTCGTTCCATTTATTAATTGTTCTAACTGTCAGAAAATTTCTCCTTAGTTCTAAGTTGCTTCTTTCTTTGATCAGTTTCCACCCAGTGATTCTTGTTCTACCCTCAGGTGCTTTGGAGAACAGCCCGACTCCCTCTTCTTTGTGGCAACCCCTGAGATATCGGAAGACTGCTATCATGTCTCCCCTAGTCCTTCTTTTCATTAAACTAGACGTACCCAGTTCCTGCAACCGTTCTTCATATGCTTTAGCCTCCAGTCCCCTAATCCTCTTTGTTGCTCTTCTCTGCACTCTTTCTAGAGTCTCCACATCTTTTTTTACATCGTGGCGACCACAACTGAATGCAGTATTCCAAGTGTGGCCTTACCAAGGCATTAGAGATTTGCACACTCCTGACTGGTAAGAGCCATATTTATTGCTTTGGCAAGTCTGGTTGGGAAAATAGCAACTTAAAAAAAAAATCAACAATGCAAGCTATAAAAATTAGCAGCGCCTCCTTCTAATCCTCGCCCTGCAGATCAGGGGTGTCATTCAGTGGCCAATATGACCCTGGAATTCACATCAGTTGCGCCTGCCTGATATAAACCAAACTTTCTACTGCATGAATGTGCGTAGGTGGGAAAACTCATGTGCGATGCTCCCTTTTTCGGAAAACTGAAATTTTCTCACTGGAACAAAAACTGTGGTTTGCATTTAATCCCTTCCTTTTTTAAAAAAAAACACACACACAACAACAAACTTCTCTGACAAGAGCTGCGGTTCCAAACTCGTACAGCCAGCTGTTCTGCATATCCTCTTGGAGGCTGGACAGTCCTGGGGTGAGGATAAAAAGTCTGGGTGATGATGGAAGAGAAATGCATGAAAACGAACAGGGGGGGGCGTAGACTGAGTGCAGATTGCCTCCCTTAGAACATCTGTTGTATTTGTCTAATGCAGGGACTCTCAATCTCAGGGATGTTAAATTGGGTGGATTTCAATTCAGTTCAATCCTGAGCTATAAATATTCTCTCTTCTATTGGCACCTTTGTATTTATTTATTTTATTTATTTATTTATTTGATTTCTATACCGCCCTTCTCCCGAAGGACTCAGGGCGGTGTACAGGCAAAAATAAAACAAACAGTGCAATATATAATTTAAAATGCAATTAAATATAAGTATAAACAAAGAGGAAACCCCACTGCCTTCTAACACTGATGATGTTACATAGTTAGGTAATGAGATGTCTGCAAGACAACAGCCAAGCTCAGAGAGCACCAAGGGCCCCATAATCCTCCGTTCCACTTCCTTTTAGCCCTGATGTTACCTAGTTTGGTAATGAAAAGTCTGCAAGAAAACCACCAAGTCTCCACCTCCTCCTCCTCCTCCTCCCCCCGTTTGCCTGAAGAGGTTGTTAAAAAATGCTTTTAAAAGGCTGTGACAATCCCAGCTGAATTGCCTGATCTTCAGTGGCTTTTTTTTTTCTTTTAAAGGCCCCAAAAAAAATGCTTTTAAAAGAAAAGCCTCTGACGATCAGGCAACTCAGCTGGGATCGTCAGAGGAGCCTTTTAAAAGCATTTTTTTCTACAACCTCTTCCGCCGAAGAGGTTGTAGAAAAAATGCTTTTAAAAGTTAAAAAAAAAGTTTATTTTTTTTAAAAAAAGGGGAGGTGGGGGGGAAAGGGGGGGAAAATTTTCTGTAAAACTTTTTGAATAAAAAAAAAAGTTAAAAAAAAAAGTTGGCCACACCCACCGTCACATTATCCCCCCCACCAAGCCACGCCCACAGAACCGGTAGTAACAAATTTTACATTTCACCCCTGCTACGAAGTCCCTTCCAATTCTGTTAATCTGTTAAAACAAGAGGAGAGAGACACAGGGAGGGAGATGAAATTAATGTACATCATAGCTCTTGGCAACAGGCATTTGGGCCACGTGGTAAATATGATCCTTGGGTCAGAGGAAAGAAAGACATCAATCACCCAATTTGGCACTAAAGGCATCTTATGTGGTGGGAAGCCTGCTGTTTAACCTCCTTGAATTAACTGTCCTTCATCCCATGCTATGCAAATAAACATCGCTGCCCAAGGTCAGCAGCAATAATATAAACTGAGGAGGTGGAATTTCTGTATGGAAAAAGCAACCTGGCCTCACCTTGCAGGAGGTGGACCAAGGATGATGGAAGGGCAGTCTTTCTGAACTTGGCACTCGCCTGATCTTAGCCACGCAGTCAGACAAATATGAATATTAGATTCTGACTTCCTCTGTTGAGCAACAGGTCAGAGACAAATTGGGCCGAGCGACTAGGGGCAGAATTCCTTCTCATTTTCCCCTATACGGGTAGCCTTCATTGAATAAACATTCAAAGTTACAATGGCCCTGAAAAAAGTGACTTATGACCGTTTTTTTCACACTTACGACCATTGTACCATCCCGACCTCCAAAGATGCTTCCTCACTGGAGTTTTTTTTTAATAAAAAGTTTTTTATTTTGAACACATTAAAACACAAGACAAACATACAACATGTAGGAATTTAGCACCCACCCCCCTCCTAGAAGAATGAAATATTTTAGAAAATATTTAAAAAGGCAGAATATATTTCCCTGGATGAGAAATGGAGAAACATGTTTTAAAGACAAAGCAGCTTCCTGACTCCCCCCACCTTTGTCAATGGGCCATTAAAGTCTCAGCCAAGTTCACTCATTTCCCCCCACCTTTGTCAATGGGTCAGAGGTAGAAACTCATTCTCCCCACCTTTGTCAATAGGCCATCATCATCTGCAACATAATAGGACCCATCTAGCAACTGAAACTCACCACATGACACCTGGGAAGATTACATCAGCCAGCAAGGCTAGCTAAGACCCCCACCCCCTGGGAGTCTGACAACCAATCAGGATACTCTTCTTGTGCCCCAGGAAATTCAAAGCTCAGAGAAAGCATAAAGCCAGGGAGTGCACAGGATCTCAGCCCTTTTTTCTGTTCAGGATCTCAAGCCATGTGATCCTGACCACCATTAAACCATCTTTCCAAGCAGCCTCCATGTTTCCAGTGTCTTTGTCCCCACTTGGAACTGAACCCAGATGGATATTTCTTCCAACAAACATTTATATACATATCGCTGCTTCTTATCAGCTATTCAAAGCGGTCCTTTCTTACTATTTATACATATTTTAATTCTATCTTATTCTACTTTTATATTATCTATCTTCCTCTATTTCATCTACATTTCATCTACATTCATCTACATTTTATTTATTTCATCTACATACAGATTTTACTGTTGTTCAATTTTCATTAGCTTTCCTATTTTCCAACCATTCATACCATCTACACCAGACCGTATAATATTCTGTATCCTATTTTTCTTTGATTTCTTTTGTGAGTTTATCCATCTCTGCACATTCTATAATTTTCTTAATTAAATCTTCTTGTGTTGGTGGGTTCTCCTTCTTCCACTTTTGCACGTAAGCTATGCGTGCTGCTGTTAATATGTGTAGTATTGTGTATCATTTGTATAATTTTCTGGAGGTTTTTAAGAAGAGATGGGACAGCCACTTGTCTGGAATGGTATAGGATTTCCTGGTTCAGCAGGGGGTTGGGCTAGAAAACCTCCAAGTTCTATTCTGATTGATTGATTGACTGACTGACTGACTGATTGATTGACTGATTGATTGATCAGTGGAATGGGTCACCTCCAAAGTGGCCGATGCTCCATCACTGGAGGTCTTTACGAAGAGGCTGGAGAGCCACTTGTCTAGGAATGGTTTAGTTTAGTTTAGTTTAGTTTGCAATAACAATATATGTAGGTATCATACAAAAGGATTATATAATATATAAACACATATATGAGTAAATATAAGGAGGTATAAGCATATATGTATATAGGAAGAACAAAAGAAAAACAATAGGACAGGAACGGTAGGCACGTTTGTGCGCTTATGCACGCCCCTTATGGTCCTCTTAGGAATGGGGTGAGGTCAATAGTAGAAAGTTTTTGGTTAAAACTTTTGGGATTATGGGAAGAGACCACAGAGTCAGGTAAAGTATTCCAAGCACTGATGATTCTGTTACAGAAGTCATATTTTCTGCAATCTAGATTAAAGCGGTTGACATTAAATTTAAATCTATTGGTATATCCTGCTTGAGCGAGGGGCTGGACTAGAAGACCTCCAAGGACCCTTCCAGTTCTGGTCTGATTCTGTTCTGATGCACCACCAGGGAGCGTGCAATCCTGCGCCCAGCACCGAGCGCGCAACTTTCCACCGGCGCAGCGGACCTGCCGGCCACCTTTCCTCTTGGAGAAGACAACGGGAAGAACGGAACCTTCCCCGCCTCGCTTCCGTTTCCACACGGAGCGTCCGGCTGGCGCGCGGGTCTCCCGAGGGCGAGCCACGTGGCTCCCGAGGAAGTGCCTTTCCCGGAGGTGAAGCGGGTCTGGGCGAAGAAGCGCTGGGAGGGGGCGGGGGGCGGAGGAGGGCGACTTGAATTGGATTTGCAAGAAAGAAAGGAAGGAAGGAAGAAAGGAGGGAGGGAGGGAGGGAGGGAGGGAGGGAAGGAAAGAAGGAAGGAAGAAAGGCGGAGGTGGGCGACTTGAATTGGATTTGCAAGAAAAAAAGAAGAAGGAAGGAGGAGGAGAAAGGAAGAAAAAGGAGGAGGAGGGAGGAAGAGGGAGGAAGGAGGAGGAGGAAGAAAGGAGGAAGGAGAAAGGAAGGAAGGAGGAGGGAGGGAGGAAGAAGAGAGGGAGGAAGGAAGAAAGGAGGGAGGGAGGGAGGAAGGAAGGAAGGCAGAGGCGACTTGAATTGGATTTGCAAGAAAGAAAGAAAAAGAAAGAAAGGAAGGAAGGAAGGAGGGAGGGAGGGAGGGAGAAAGGAAAGAAAAAAGGGAGGAAGGAAGGGAGAAAGGAAGGAGGGAGAAAGGAAGAAAGGAAGGAGGGAGAAAGGAAAGAAGGAAGAAAGAAAAAGGAAGGAAGGGAGGAAGGAAGGAGAGAGGGAGGAAGGGAGGGAAGGAGGAAAAAAGGAAGGAGGGAGGAAGGGAGGAAGAAAAGGAGGGAGGGAGGAGGAGGAAGGAAGGAAGGAAGGAAGAAAAAAGGGAGGGAGGAAGAAATAAAGGAGAGAGGACAGAAGGAAGGAAGAAAGAAAGGGAGGAAGAAAAGAGGGAAGAAGGAAGAAAGGGAGGGAGAAAGGAAGAAAGGGAAGAAAGGAGAGAGGAAGGAAGGAAGAAAAAAGGGAGGGAGGAAGAAAAGGAAAGAAAGAAAAAGAAAGAAAGAGGGCTTCTGGGTGCAAATCTGCAGTAGCTCTTTCTCTTGGTGTGGTTGGAACAAGAAAAGCCTCCTGTTTCTTGTCCCCAATTGGGGATGTGCATTCTGCCCATGCCCTGGAGTAACCTTCTCTGTCTGCCTTACAAGTAGTCCTCGACTTACAACAGTTCATTTAACAATAGTTTAAAAAAAGGGAGTTAGGACCATTCGAAAATGGGAAAAAGTGACTTAGGACCGTGTTTTCACACTTACAACCATTGTAGCGTCCCTGAGGTCATATGATCAAAATTTGGACCCTTGGCCACTGGTTCGTATTTATGACAATTGCAGTGTCCTATGGTCACGTGATCAACTTTCGAGATCTTCCAGCAAGCCAAGAGTCTGGGGAAGCCAGATCTACTTAACAATTGAACAAGTGGGGCAAGAAAGGGCGTAAAATGGGGCAAAATTCACTGAACTAAATGTCTCACTCAACGACTGTACTTTCGGGGTTGATGGTGGCCATAAGTCGAGAACTGCCTGTGTTTTATTTCCAGACCATCCACCTTGCAATTGTGCTGAGTTCAAAGTTGCAGTGGTCAGTACTGGGCGGAAAATTGCATGCATTCTTGCAATTAAATGGGGGCACGATATTTTTTCTCCTCCCTTATGGCAAACAGCCCTGCAAAGTAGGACAGGCTGAGAGTGGTTTTAAAGCTGAGGTTCAGGGCTGTTTATTGTAGTAGTTTATACTGTACCAGGATGAACAATGCAGCAAAAATTTTATTTTCAGATCTTTGTCAAAGTCTTAACCATCTGCTTTTGGGGTGGGGGTTCTGATTAAATATCCAAAAATCTTGATCTGCAAAAGAAAAAGTGTTTGGTGCAGCGGCCAAGCAAAATCTCTGAATGTGTGTGTGGGGAATTTAATTTAAGATTTGAGAAGATTTATTAAACCAACCCCATATGGAAAGAAGGAAAAGGAAGATTTTTAGGAGAACTAAAATTGCAGTAAAATCACACACAGGGATGTGGTGGCTTAGTGGGTAAGACGCTGAGCTTGTTGATTGAAAGGTCGGCAGTTCAGTGGTTCGAATCCCTAGTGCCGCATAACGGGGTGAGCTCCCGTGACTTGTCCCAGCTTCTGCCAACCTAGCAGTTTGAAAGCAGGTAAAAAATGCAAGTAGAAAAATAGGGACCACTTTTGGTGGGAAGGTAACAGCGTTCCATGCGCCTTTGGCATTGAGTCATGACGGCCACATGACCACAGAGATGTCTTCGGACAGCGCTGGCTCTTTGGCTTTGAAACGGAGATGAGCACCGCCCCCTAGAGTCGGGAACGACTAGCACGTACCTTTACCTTTAAAATTGCAATCTTAACATCTACTGAACTAGTGCTAAACCTGGTTGAATTAAATGGAATTAATTTACAGAAAAGATGGATCCAGAAGATGTTGAAGAGGTGGCCGCTGAATTGCAAGGCAAGAAAATAGATGGCTGGGGCGTTTTGCAAATTGCAGCCGGCACGGGCTTGACGGCTTATGTCGTGTGGGCAGGAATTCTAATGCCCGGTTTCCGCAAGGTGCCCTTAAAACTGCAGGTAAAATGAAGTGATTGAATAAGGCTTTTAAAGGGGAGAATGGCACTTGAGTTGTGCAGGCCAGGAAGAAAACGGGGATGGGTCAGTAGGGACACATTTATTGTGGTCCGCCAGCAGCCTGCGGAGCTGGCAACGGAGTCAGACAGCGATGAAGCTGAGGAAGAGCGTGGGCCAGTCCTAGAGGCTGGGGAAGGCCCGGATGAGGGCTCTGCGTTGGAGGCAGAGATGGGGCCAGGGCCATCTGGGAGTGATGTGCAGACTCCGGAGCTTCCAGAGGCTGACAGTAGTGAGGCAGAGGAACAGGAGGAGCCTGTTCCTAATGCACACATGAGAAGAGCTGCCAGAAGGCAAGAGCAGCTCAAGCAAAGAGGACGACTCGGGAGGAGGGCCAAGAGATGTTTGGCCCCTCCCATAAGGCTTAAAAGACCAGCAACGGAGTTTGGGCTCTTTGCCAGAAAACAACGTTGATAGCTTTGTCTTGTTGCATTTGTTTCGGTCTCTTCTGAATTTTTGCCAAGAAAGGCCTTTGGCAGTTTGCCTAATTGGACCAAGGTTGGTGATAGGACTGAGGAATTTGTGTTGGGAGGAATTTGCTTTAATTTAGAATAGAATAGAATAGAATAGAATAGAATAGAATAGAATAGAATAGAATAGAATAGAATAGAATTTTTATTGGCCAAGTGTGATTGGACACACAAGGAATTTGTCTTGGTGCATATGCTCTCAGTGTACATAAAAGAAAAGATACGTTCATCAAGGTACAACATTTACAACACAATTGATGATCAATATATCAATATAAAATCATAAGGATTGCCAGCAACAAGTTATAGTCATACAGTCATAAGTGGAAAGAGATTGGTGATGGGAACTATGAAACGATTAATAGTAGTGCAGATTCAGTAAATAGTCTGACAGTGTTGAGGGAATTATTTGTTTAGCAGAGTGATGGCCTTCGGGAAAAAACTGTTCTTGTGTCTAGTTGTTCTAATGTGCGGTGCTCTATAGCGTCGTTTTGAGGGTAGGAGTTGAAACAGTTTATGTCCAGGATGCGAGGGGTCTGTAAATATTTTCACGGCCCTCTTCTTGATTCGTGCAGTATACAGGTCCTCAATGGAAGGCAGGTTGGTAGCAATTATTTTTTCTGCAGTTCTAATTATCCTCTGAAGTCTGTGTTTTTCTTGTTGGGTTGCAGAACTGAACCAGACAGTTATAGAGGTGCAAATGACAGACTCAATAATTCCTCTGTAGAATTTAGTTGAACTACGCTGAGAATGAAGTAATTCTCAGCTGTTTTAATAAAGTTTGTTTTTACAGTGACTGAGTTTCCTACTACCTATTTGTGACCTGTTGGGTCGCAACAACATTAAAAGAAATTTTGTTTTCTTCCTCTCCATCCTCGACTTTCACATGTCCAGCGCTGGAGGGGATTTTTGAAGTCAAAACTTTTAAGCTATGGCAAGAAGGCCAATGGAGATTCTCAATCATCCAGACTGTGATTGTCCCAAAGGTCAAGAGTCAAGTGGACTTCCTTGTTTTTCTTTGAAGACCTTTCGCTTCTCATCCAAGAAGCTTCTTCAGCTCTGACTGGATGGTGGGGAATGGAAGGATTTATACTCCTGGCAGACAGCTGGTCATTTGCATTCTTAAAGAGTCATTGACTAAGGGATGTGGTGGATCAGTGGCTAAGACGTTGTGCTTGTCGATCGAAAGGTCGGCAGTTCAATGGTTTGAATCCCTAGCACCGCATAACGGGGTGAGCTCCCGTTACCTTTCCCAGCTTCGGCCAACCTAGCAGTTCGAAAGCATGTAAAAAATGCAAGTAGAAAAATAGGAACCATCTTTGGTGGGAAGGGAACAGTGTTCCGTGTTTAGTCATACCGGCCACATGACCCTGGAGATGTCTTCGGACAGCATTGGCTCTTCGGCTTTGAAATAGAGATGAGCACCGCCCCCCAAAGTCGGGAATGACTACCACATATGTGCGAGGGGAACCTTTACATTTAGTCATTGAGGCCACTTGGAGGTTTGTCTGTATCATCAGAGTCACCTGAGTCATGCAAATGTGTACGAACCCTTTTTGGAACTGTTGAAACTGTTGGAACTGTGGAACTGTGAAACTGTTGGAACTGTGCTTTCTGCAGGACGTTTTCTGCCCTGTGTCCCTTCACTGTTGAACACAGGCTGTTTATTTATTTATTTATTTATTTATTTATTTCGATTTTTATACCGCCCTTCTCCCGAAGGACTCAGGGCGGTGTACAGCCAAGTAAAAATACTATATAAACATTAAAAGAAATTTAAAAAACATATTATAATGTGGCCGAAGTAATTAAAACAATTTAAAATCTTAAAATATAAATAACCCCAATAAAATTTCAATCCAGTCCCGCTTGAATAAATAGGTGCGTTTTCAGCTCACGGCGAAAAGTCCAAAGATCAGGCACTTGACGTAAACCAGGGGGAAGTTCATTCCAAAGCGTAGGAGCTCCAACAGAGAAGGCCCTTCCCCTGGGGAATGTTGGGAATGAGACTGCTGTTGTGACCTAGGCTCAAGTAGTTATTACCAGACACAATCAATTCTAAATAAACGTATTTTATTAGAACAGCTGAGAATTACTTCATTCTCAGCTCAGTCCAAATTAATTCCAAAACAAATCCTTCAGAAAAAGTCCTTGGGCCTTATCACAAACCTTTGTCTTCTTTGGTACCCTGCCAAAGGCTTTTCTTGGCAAAGCCCCACAAAGTTCAGAAACTTGAGAAGTTCAGAGTCGTCGAATAGAAGCAGATGTAGCAACAAAGAGCCCAAGAGCCTTTGCTGCTCTTTTAAGCCTTATGGGAGGGTCCAATCATCTGCTGGCCTTACTCCCAAGTCGTCCTTTTTGCTTTAGCTGCTCTTGCCTTCTGGCAGCTCTTCGCATGCGTGCACTAGGAACAGGCTCCTCCTGTTTCTCTGCCTCTCTGCTGTCCGCCTCTGGAGGCTCCGGAGTCCACGCATCGCTCCCAGATAGCCCTGGCCCCATCTCTGCCTCTGACGGAGAGCCCTTCTCCGGGCCTTCTCCTGACTCCAGGACTGGCCCATTGTCCTCCCCAGCCTCCTCACTGTCCGACTCTGCTGCCAGCTCTATAGGCTGCTGGTGGACCACAACAACTGTGTTGTCTCCCTCTCAAACTGAACCACAAATGGTTCCTGTGTAAAATGTCTTCAAAGAAAAAACTAGAAACTCCAGTTGCCTCTTGAAAAAGCACCTTTGGGACAACCATGACCTGGATGACTGAGGGGAAAAAAAAAAGAATAAGCTGGAATACAGCTTTTCTCTTTTCTCCTTCAGGTCCCCTATGTCCCAGCGAGTGCTAAACAAATCGAGAACGTGATGCAGTTACTCAAAGGACGTTCTGGGAAGATCGTAGACCTGGGCTCCGGAGATGGCAGAATTGTAAGAAAATCTCATTGCAATGAAACGAAACGAAATGCAATGAAATAAGGGAGATTGGTTAAAATAGAGAAGTAAATACGATGATGATCCTCTTTATTATTACAGAATTAATCCCAGTCTAATGAATATTGTTTTAAACGTTAGGATTGCTATCTTTCAAACTGTTTATACCCAGACAACACCCTGTTTAATTGAAAATGAAACTTCGATATCTTAAAAAATAAAAAGCTTTATGCAAAAAGGAAAAAGAAATGAAAATTTTTGTCGTGCTCTTCTGAGAACCCGGCAAACTAGGTAGCTCAGTGGCTAAGACGCTGAGCTTGTCGATCAGAAAGCTCGGCAGTTCAGCAGTTCGAATCCCTAGTACAGGTCTCCTGCATGAGCAGGGGGTTGGGCTAGATGACTTCCAAGGTCCCTTCCAACTCTGTTACTGTTACTGAGAGCATTAAAACGGGACATGGGGAAGTCCTGTTTAGAATAGAATAGAATAGAATAGAATAGAATAGAATAGAATAGAATAGAATAGAATAGAATAGAATAGAATAGAATAGAATTGAATTGAATTGAATTGAATTGAATTGAATTTTATTGGCCAAGTGTGATTGGACACACAAGGAATTTGTCTTGGTGCCTATGCTCTCAGTGTACATAAAAGAAAAGATACCTTCATCAAGGTACAACATTTACAACACAATTGATGGTCAATATATCAATATAAATCATAAGGATTGCCAGCAACAAGTTATAGTCATACAGTCATAAGTGTAAAGAGATTGGTGATGGGAACGATGAGACGATTAATAGTAGTGCAGATTCAGTAAATAGTTTGACAGTGTTGAGGGAATCATTTGTTTAGCAGAGTGATGGCCTTCGGGGAAAAAACTGTTCTTGTGTCTAGTTGTTCTGGTGTGCAGTGCTCTATAGCGTCGTTTTGAGGGTAGGAGTTGAAACAGTTTATGTCCTGGATGCGAGGGATCTGCAAATATTTTCACGGCCCTCTTCTTGATTCGTGCAGTATACAGGTCCTCAATGGAAGGCAGGTTGGTAGCAATTATTTTTTCTGCAGTTCTAATTATCCTCTGAAGTCTGTTTGGCTCATAAAAGATATTTTGCTGCACACTTGTGAAGTCCCCCTTAGCCAGCCATTGGATTTCATACAATGAGGAGAGGAGCACAGCGTTGTAAGGGTGATGACCCAAACAGGACAAGTTATACAGATAGTCCTCGACTTACAACAGATCATTTAGCAACCGTTTATAAAGCTACAGCAGCACTGAAAACAATCACTTATGGCCGTTTTTCATATTTACGACCATTGCAGTATCCCCCTGTGGTCACCTGATCAAAATTTGGACACTTGCCAACTGACTCACGTTTATGACGATTGCAGCGTCCCGGGGTCACGTCATCCCTTTTTGTGACCTCCTGACAAGCAAAGCCAGTGGGGGAGTCAGATTCACTTAACAGCCGTGTTAGTAACTTAGCAACTGCAGTGATTCACTTAACAACCGTGGCAAGAAACGGGACGAACCACTGTCTCGCTTAGCAACACAGATTTTGGGCTCAATTGTGGTCGTAAGTCAAGGACTACCTATATTATGAGCATGGGGCGCATCTGTTCATTTGCGCAGGACTGGATTAGAATTTTAAATTTTGAATTTGGTTTTGAATTGGGGTTTTATTACTTTTATTGCTATTTTAATTATTCGGCCTTATTTAATAAGTTTTTTTAATTGATGTTTTACTCTGTATTTATATGTATGTTTTTTATCAGGCTGTAAACCGCCCTGAGTCCCTTGGGAGATAGGGCGGTATAAAAATGCGATTAAATAAATGTGAATAAATAAATAAATAAATGAGGGAGTGAGTGGGGTTTTTTTGGTTCTCTTGATAGGATGTTTGAGGAAGGGATCTTTTTCTTTTTTTTAGTTAATAATTTTATTCTGGTTTCTGCCTGAAAACAACAGGAAGCCATGAGGCTGGAATTTTGAGGGGGATACAGGGTCTAAAACAAAAAATTGTGGATCAAGTTTGCTCACCTCTAACCTGGCCAGGATATCTGCAGTCTGACCTGTTTTTCCTATTTACCTCATGACCTGTGATTTCAAGAAAATCTCCTTTTGCTGATGATATTATACATGGTTGCTGTTATTATTTGACGGTTTTGATTTGTATATCTTTATAGTTTTCTATCTTTTTTTTTCCTTTGGTTAAACTGAAAGTAGAGTGCCTTTTATCAGGTAACTGTATCCATATAGAAGAGAAATGGAAGTAACCTTTCTTTCTTAATTTATTTATTATTTATTTATTTTTCAAATTTTTATACCGCCCTTCTCCAAGGACTCAGGACAGCATAAATAAAATACAAATACCCAAAAAATTTTAAAATACAATATCCAGTTAAAAATCTAATTCAATAGCTGTATATTTAAAATTTCTAAGTAAAAAGTTACAAAATAAATTAAAATTCCTTAAAAACCCACTAAAAACCCTCAGTATTAAAATTTGTCATTTAAGCCAGCCCCGCTTGGTGGAAAAAGAAAGTTTTGAGCTCACGCTTAAAGGTCCAAAGATCTTTCTTAATTCATTTCAAAAAAAGTGTGGTTTTGTGCCATTTTTAAAAAAAATTCTGTTGTTGTAATTCTGTATTTTAAAGGACTTTTTTTTTTTTATAAAAAAACTTCTTTTTCTTGCCCTAAAATCAGTTGCAGTCTGGGAAAGTTCAGTTTGCTCTTGTTATCCTCCTTCATATTGTATTGTATTGTATTGTATTTTTATTTTTAATATTTATTTTGCCACAGAAATGGCATCGTTTCAGAGCTGTGTGTAGTATTTCAGTTATATTGGGATTTTTCTTCTTCTTCTGTGAGTTGGTTCTATTGCTATATCAAGAGTTATGTAATCTTTTGAGAGCCTAAAATTCTCCCAAACGCTTGTTAAAAATAGAAAGATGACACCATTCAAAATTTTGAGGTTCACTTCTGGAGATTTCTAATTAAAAATTAACTTGGAGATGGAGATGTCTCTCTCTCCCCGAATCAGTGGTGGGTTTCAAAATTTTTTACTACCGGTTCTGTGGGTGTGGCTTGGTGGGCGTGGCAGGGGAAGAATACTGTAAAATCTCCATTCCCGCCCCACTCCAGGGGAAGGTTACTGCAAAATCCCCATTCCCTCCCCACTCCAGGGGAAGGGTACTGCAAAATCTCCATTCCCGCCCCACTCCAGGGGAAGGATACTGTAAAATCTCCATTCCCTCCCCACTCCAGGGGAAGGATACTGCAAAATCTCCATTCCCGCCCCACTCCAGGGGAAGGATACTGCAAAATCTCCATTCCCGCCCCACTCCAGGGGAAGGATACTGCAAAATCCCCATTTCCTCCCAATCAGCTGGGACTCGGGAGGCAGAGAATAGACAGGTGCAAGGCCAGCCAAAGGTGGTATTTGCCGGTTCTCCGAACTACTCAAAATTTCCGCTACCGGTTCGCCAGAACTGGTCAGAACATGCTGAAACCCACCTCTGCCCTGAATCCTTTATTCCAATCAGAATAAAACCAGATTAAGATGGATTGTTTGATCTCCTGGAAAGCTTGCTTCTGAAGACTACAAATCCAGGAAATAAACAAACCTGGTTTATATTTGCAGGTCCTGGAAGCTTACAAGCGAGGCTTCAGGCCAGCTGTTGGCTATGAGCTCAATCCATGGCTGTTGCGACTTTCCAGCTATCGTGCGTGGAAAGCTGGCTGTTATGGAAAAGTTTCTTACTATAAAGAAGACCTTTGGAAGGTGAGAAAAAAAGGGAAAGACATTGGAATTCTGAGCATAGACCCAAAGGTGCGTTTTTTTTTTCAAGAGGCAACTGGACTTTCTGGGTTTTCTTTGAAGATGTTTCGCTTCTCATCCAAGAACCTTCTTCAGCTCTGACGGGACAAACCTTCAGGTGGCCTCAACAACTCTCTAAAAGGATGCAAATGACCGGCTGTCTGCAAGGAATATAAATCTTTCCATTCCCCACTCCAGGGGAAGGATACTGCAAAATCCCCATTTCCTCCCAATCAGCTGGGACTCAGGAGGCAGAGAATAGACAGGTGCAAGGCCAGCCAAAGGTGGTATTTGCCGGTTCTCCGAACTACTCAAAATTTCCGCTACCGGTTCGCCAGAACTGGTCAGAACATGCTGAAACCCACCTCTGCCCTGAATCCTTTATTCCAATCAGAATAAAACCAGATTAAGATGGATTGTTTGATCTCCTGGAAAGCTTGCTTCTGAAGACTACAAATCCAGGAAATAAACAAACCTGGTTTATATTTGCAGGTCCTGGAAGCTTACAAGCGAGGCTTCAGGCCAGCTGTTGGCTATGAGCTCAATCCATGGCTGTTGCGACTTTCCAGCTATCGTGCGTGGAAAGCTGGCTGTTATGGAAAAGTTTCTTACTATAAAGAAGACCTTTGGAAGGTGAGAAAAAAAGGGAAAGACATTGGAATTCTGAGCATAGACCCAAAGGTGCGTTTTTTTTTTCAAGAGGCAACTGGACTTTCTGGGTTTTCTTTGAAGATGTTTCGCTTCTCATCCAAGAACCTTCTTCAGCTCTGACGGGACAAACCTTCAGGTGGCCTCAACAACTCTCTAAAAGGATGCAAATGACCGGCTGTCTGCAAGGAATATAAATCTTTCCATTCCCCACCATCCAGTCAGAACTGAAGAAGCTTCTTGGATGAGAAGCGAAACGTCTTCAAAGAAAAACCAGAAAGTTCAGCTGCCTCTTGAATAAGCACCTTGGGACAACCATGACCTGAATGACTAAGAATCTCCGTAGAGCATAATACCAGGACATCGAAACCCAATTGAATGTTCGGGAAATCCTCTACTTATGACCCCAATTGAGCCTAAAATTTCTGTTGCTAAGTTCGCTCTGTTTTATGACCTTTCTTGCCCTGGTTGTTAATTGAATCGCCGCAGTTGTTCCATTAGTAACACGGTTGTTAAGTGAATCTGGCTTCCCCATTGATTTTGATTGTCAGAAGGTCGCCAAAGGGGATCCGGTGACCTCAAGACACAGCGACGGTCATAAATTTGAACCATTTGCCAAGCGTCTGAATCTTGATCACATGATCATGGGGATGCTATAAAGTCTATATCCTGATCATCTCTTGTGCTAATCAGGCTGTGCTGGAGCTGAAATGGGCAAGGAGGCAAATTGCTGGGAGGCAGAGGGGGATTATTTTTTTTTCTTGCGCTAATCAGGCTGTGCTGGAGCTGAAATGGGCAAGGAGGCAAATTGCTGGGAGGCAGAGGGGGATTTTTTTTCTTGCGCTAATCAGGCTGTGCTGAAGCTGAAATGGGCAAGGAGGCAAATTGCTGGGAGGCAGAGGGGGATTTTTTTTTCTTGCGCTAATCAGGCTGTGCTGAAACTGAAACAGGCTGTTTGCTGCAAGGAGGCAAATTGTTGGGAGGCAGAGGGGGATTTTTTTCCCCTTGTTTTCCTCCTCAGAAAAGGTAGGTGCGTCTTATACTCCGAAAAATACGGTAAATTGTGCTACGTTGTGGTTTATTTGGCTTCTGCTTCTTGAAGGAATTGCACTTGGCTGGGTTCAAACCCCCGAAGTTCTCCATTTGCAGACTGAAGTCTCTCGGTTTCTCCAACCCTATGAGCCAAAGCCAAGCTTAGCCAATATTATTTATAGCTTGTGAGGGAAATGTGAAGAGACACCCAGTGAGTTGGCCCGAGAACGTTTTTTCCCCTCCTTTTTGCTCCAGATCTTTTTTTAATAGAAACTGCCATCCACATTGCACAAAAAGCAAACTTTTTTTCTTTAATTTATGTTTTGTCTTTTTGTCTTTTTCTTTTTTAAGGTGAACTTATCAGATTGTCGGAATGTAATTGTGTTCCTGGCACCTAGTGTGGTATGTATCGTATTGTCTCCAGAAGAGTTTTTTTCCCCTCCAAAAATATATATCCATGCAGATGCGGGGGTGGGGGGTAGTTGGAATGGATTCTCCTGTTTGTGGCAACCGTAAATATTATTACTGTCACTGATCTGTTCGGAAAACAGATTCTGAAACAAAATAGGAGAACTGCAGTAAAACTTCATTATTACAAAATCGATGTAGTGAAGTATAAGAAGAATTAGGGGCGACATGATAGCAGAGTTCCAGTATCTGAGGGGCTTTCCTAGAGAAGACAGGGTCAAATTATTCTCCAGAGCACCAGAGGGCAGGACAAGAAACAATGGATGGAAACTAATTCTCTAGACTTTCTAGACCAGCAGTTCTCAACCTGTGGGTCGGGACGATTTCCCAGGGGTCGCCTAAGACCATCGGAAATATGGGAAGTATACTTGCGAGTCGAAGAATCGCGCTCCAATGGTTGACTCCACAAGCCAGCTGCAGGCTCTTCAAATCGCTTGCCGAATTCGGCTTCAGGCGCGATCAATTAAAAAAGAGATAAATCTTTACTTTGATGTCTCCCTCTCAAGCCAGCTGCAATCACTCCCAATCGCTAGCCTAATCTGGCTTCAGGCGCGATAAACTTAATAGGGGAGGCGTCTCTCCGCTTTAATGCCTCCGTCCTCAAGGCAATCGCAAGCAGTTCAGATCGCTAGCCAATATGGCTTCAGGCGCGATAAATTCAAAAAAAAAATAATTTTACGGTTGGGGTCGCCACATCGTGGGGAATTGTATTAAAGGGGTCGCAGCACTATAAAGGTTGAGAACTACTGTTCTAGACTCTAGAAAGAGTGCAGAGAAGATTAGGGGACTGGAGGCTAAAACATATGAGGAACGTTTGCAGAAATTGGGTATGTCTAGTTTAAGGAAATGAAGGACTTGGGGTGACATGACAGCAGTATTCCAATATCTCAGGGGCTGCCCCAAAGAGGAGGGAGTCAAGCTATTTTCCAAAGCAGGGGTCTCCAACCTTGGTCCCTTTAAGACTTGTGGACCTTTAAGACTTGTGGACTGCTTTGCTGGCTGAGGGACACTGGGACTTGAAGTCCACAAGTCTTAAAGGGACCAAGGCTGGAGACCCCTGCTCCAAAGCACCTGAGGGCAGGACAAGAAGCAACGGGTGGAAACCAGGAGTGAAATGTAAAGTTTGTTGCTACCAGTTCTGTGGGTGTGGCTTGGTGGGGGTGGTGGTAATGTGACTGGGTGGGCGTGGCCAACTTTTTTTTTTATTTTAAAAGCATTTTTTCTACAACCTCTTCGGTCGAAGAGGTTGTAGAAAAAAATGCTTTTAAAGGGTTCTGATGATCCCAACTGAGTTGCCTGCTTGCCAGAACTCTTTAGAAGCATTTTTTTTACAACTTTTTCGGCCTCTTTACCTAGTTGGGTAATGAAACATCTGCAAGACAACAGCCAAACTCAGAAAACACCAAGGAACCCACAATCCTCTTCCTCTTCTTCCTCTTCCTCCTTCTGCCCCCCCCCCAACCCTGCTCCCTTCTGGCACTGATAATGTTACCTAGTTGGGCAATGAAGCATCTGCAAAACGACACCCGAGCTCAGAGAGCACCGAGGACCCCATGGCTCAACCCTGAGCTACAAATACTCTCTTCTGTTGACCTATCTTTATTCCGTATTGACTAATCGATCCTTCAGAAGGACATCTCTACTCTTCTTCTTCTTCCTAGCTGATGCTTCTGGAGAAAAAGCTACTGATGGAACTTCCAGAAGAAGCTCGGGTGGTGGCTGGGCGGTTTCCTCTCCCCAACTGGACCCATACTGACACAGCTGGGGAAGGTGTGAACCAAGCCTGGGCATACGATGTCCAGGTGGCCCGGCAACTGAAGAAGGATGAACCAGAAGGGAGTCCAGTGTGAGGGCAAGTCACCTTGGACATGCAAATTTCTCAAAAACAAAAAAACAAAACAAAAACACAACCACCCATCTTTGCTGAGGTGTCCCTTTCTACATTGGGATGGGGTGTCTCCATTTTTCCATTCTCCATCCGGTGGCACAGTGGTTAGACTGCAGTACTGCAGGCTACTTCTGCTGACTGCCGGCTGCCTGCAATTTGGCAGTTTGAATCTCACCAGCTCAAGGTTGACTCAGCCTTCCATCCTTCCAAAGTCAATAAAAGGAGGATGCAGATTGTTGGGAGCCAAGAGGCTGACTCTGTAAACCGCTTAGAGTGGGCTATAAAGCACTGTGAAGCGGTATATAAGTTTAAGCGCTATTGCTTTTCCTTTTCTCCTTCCTTCCTTCCCAGTGGTTAGAATGCAGTATTGCAAGCTAACTCTGCCCATTGTCTGGAGTTCGATCCTGACTGGCTCAAGGTTGACTCAGCCTTCCATCCTTCCGAGGTGGGTAAAATGAGGACCCAGATTGTTGGGGGCAAGAGGCTGACTCTGTAAACCGCTTAGAGAGGGCTGGAAAACACTGTGAAGCAGTATATGTCTAATTACTATTGCTTCCTTCCTTCCTTCCTTCCTTCCTCCTCCTCCTCCTCCTCCTCCTCCTCCTTCCTTCCTTCCCAGTGGTTAGAATGCAGTATTGGAGGCTAACTCAGCCCAAAGTCAGGAGTTTGAACCTCACCAGGCTCAAGGTTGACTCAGCCTTCCATCCTTCCGAGGTGGGTAAAATGAGGACCCAGATTGTTGGGGGCAAGAGGCTGACTCTGTAAACCGCTTAGAGAGGGCTGGAAAACACTGTGAAGCAGTATATGTCTAATTACTATTGCTTCCTTCCTTCCTTCCTTCCTTCCTTCCTCCCTCCCTCCCTCCCTCCCTCCCTTCCTTCCTTCCCAGTGGTTAGAATGCAGTATTGCAGGCTAACTCAGCCCAAAGTCAGGAGTTTGAACCTCACCAGGCTCAAGGTTGACTCAGCCTTCCATCCTTCCGAGGTGGGTAAAATGAGGACCCAGATTGTTGAGGGCAAATGGCTGACTCTGTAAACCACTTAGAGAGGGCTGTAAAGCACTGTGAAGCGATATATAAGTCATCTGCTTTTAATAGGGTTTATTTATACATTTGCTTGTCAGAAGGTTGCAAAAGAGGATCAGACGTGACCCTGGGACACGACAACCATCATAAATATGAGTCAGTTACCAAGCATCTGAAGTTTGATCACGTGACCGTGGGGATGTATGAAAAACAGTCATAAGTCCCTTTTTTCAGAGCCGTTGTCACTTTCGTCACTAAATGAACTGTCGTAAGTTGAGGACTGCCTGTATGTGGGTTATTCAAAAGCTCACATCATCCTGGGTTGACTGTCCAAACGTGAGCTTCAGATCAGTGGTGGGTTTCTGCCAGTTCGCGTGAACCAGTAGCGGCGCAGGAGGCTCCGCCCACCCGCCTGGACGTCATCACGGATGGTCTGCGCATGCGTAGAAGGTTCTGTGCATGCGCAGAAGTGCTGTGCGCGTGGGGTCACAGTTGCAAACTGGCAGCGAAGGTAAGTGGAACCTACCACTGCTTCAGATTCATGTCTCCCCAAATTACTTAGTGAACCGTCGGGGGTTTAGAATAGAATAGAATAGAATAGAATTTTTATTGGCCAAGTGTGATTGGACACACAAGGAATTTGTCTTGGTGCATATGCTCTCAGTGTACATAAAAGAAAAGATACGTTCATCAAGGTACAACATTTACAACACAATTGATGGTCAATATATCAATATAAATCATAAGGATTGCCAGCAACAAGTTATAGTCATACAGTCATAAGTGGAAAGAGATTGGTGATGGAAACTATGAGAAGATTAATAGTAGTGCAGATTCAGTAAATAGTTTGACAGTGTTGATGGAATTATTTGTTTAGCAGAGTGATGGCCTTTGGGAAAAAACTGTTCTTGTGTCTAGTTGTTCTGGTGTGCAGTGCTCTATAGCGTGTTTTTCTTGTTGCAGAACCGAACCAGACAGCTATAGAGGTGCAAATGACAGACTCAATAATTCCTCTGTAGAACTGAATCAGCAGCTCCTTGGGCAGTTTGAGCTTACTGAGTTGGCGCAGAAAGAACATTCTTTGTTGTCCTTTTTTGATGATGTTTTTGATGTTAGCTGTTTATTTATTTATTTAATTATTTATTTATTATTTACATTTTTATACCGCCCTTCTCCGAAGACTCAGGGCGGTGTACAGCAGATAAAACAACAATAATCCAGAAAAATTTTAAAATACAGTACCAAATTTAAAAATCTAATTTAAACGCCGTATGTTAAAAATAGTTAAATAAGAAAATTACAGAAAGATAAAAACCCCTGTTAAAAGCCCACTAAAAACCCACAATATTTAAAATCAATCAGGCCAGCCCCGCTTTTTACTTAAATTGTACTGGTGATACCCATCGAATACAGTATTTAGAAATGTCAAGCTACGCTACTCAATACTGCCGATACTATATAATGTATGCTGGAAGAAAGCTAAACGGTAGATCTAAAATGAAGAGAAAAGAGAGAAAGGGGGGGAGGGGGGGGGAGATGAAGAAAAAACTGAAATAGAGTAATACAGTACAGTATCTGAAAGTAAGTGAACTGAGACTAAAATCAGTGTGGACAGATTTTGTTTAAGTTATGCAGGATGTCCTTCCAAGAATGCATAATCACCTCTTATACACACACACTGTATATATGTGTGTGGGTGTATGTATATGTGTGTGTGTGTGCAATTGCTCCCAGAAGCACGAAGCTGAAGCCTGAAGATGACGAATGAGACTTCGTCGAAATGTCGCCAAGACACTTCCAACTTTACGCGGGAGAAAACCCAAATATCCAAAGATCTACATACAAACACCCGCGAAAACCTCAGAAAACAAATATATATATATATACATACATACATACATACATACATACATACATACATACATATAGATTACAGTATTCTATCCAAAAGTCTTCATAATATACAGTATTCTATCCAAAAGCTCTTTATAAACATTCCGGAATTTTGGAGTAGCATTGAACAAAACATTCACATTTTTGAAGCTTAAATTTCACCCAGGAAGCCACTTTGGCCGCTGTGGAAGACTTCAAGCCTTTTTCTTCCTCCTATCTCTTGGGAATGAATGTGTACCAGATGTTGGGTCCAGTTGTTACTCGGGCCTCTTGAGAACATCTGCAAAGATTCTGATATTTTCTAAAGCCCCAGAAGGCAGGACAAGAAACAATGGATGGAAACTAATCAAGGAGAGAAACAACCAGGAATTAAGAAGAAACTTCCTAACAGTGAGGACAATTAACCAGTGGAACAGCTTGCCACCAGAAATTGTGGGTGCTCCATCACTGGAGGTTTTTAAGAAGAGACTGGACAGTCACTTATCTGAGATGGTAGAGGGTCTCCTGCTTGTCCAGGGGGCTGGATTAGAAGACCTCCAAGGCCCCTTCTAGCTCTATTCTGAGAAGAAAACTACATTTCCTTGCTGAGGTTCCTTTGGGACATCAAAAGTACTAGAAACTCAAGGTGCTCCAGCACTCAATGCTTGGGATCCGTCTGTTCCTAGGAGTTTGCGCATTCTCACAATCTCCTGCTTGTATCTGCAATGGAAGCACAGAGGAAATAACGGGTGCTGTACTTAACTTTTACTGATAGAATCCAGGGTTCCAGCAGCTTCCAATGTGAAAAATAAGGGAGACCAAAGAGGGCAGGAGACGGGGGAAAATGAACATACTTGGGAGAGATTTAACCCGTGCATTTGGGAGCCAGAGCGACCTGAAGCTTTCATCTTGGGATTTTTGAAAGCTCAGGATGAAGACTGACAATGCTATAGACCAGGGGTCTCCAACCTTGGTCCCTTTATGTTGTGTCTTCGGCTTCCGAGCCTGGCCTCTTGGCAAAGAGTGACTCAGAGAGTGAGGGGGAAGAGCCAATAGGGCTTCCCTCTGCAGGACCTTCCTCTCTGGCTCCGCTCCAGGTTCCAGAGGCAGGCCAGGTGGAGGAGATGACAAAGCCTTTTTCTCCCGCACACTCCCCCTCCCAGCAACGCCTCAAGACCCAGCTGCTGACAATCAGTCCTGGTTAAATCCCAGGCATCGCAGAAAGGAGAGGCGGGAAAAACAAAAGAAGAGTGGGGCAAGCCTAGAGAGTGCTGAGTCATGGAGCCACACCCTACAGGGTATAAAAGCAGGAGGAGCGGCTCTGTAGTTTCTTGTGACGGACAAAAACTGACTCTTGGAAACTTTGGCTGCAATATTTTGAGACTAAGAATTTGGCTTTTAGATTTCTGTTTATTTCTGAACTCTTGGTTGCTCCAGCAATGAACTGCAGTTACACTGGCTTCTGAGGAGATAAGAGAACTTGGCAGGCAACTGCAGATTCGTTGCCAGAACTGGTATCTGTCGTAGGAATAAATTGCTGGCAAATATAGTCAGCTCACGTGTCTTCTTGGTTGTGGTTGGGGTGGACAGAACACTTTAAGACTTGTGGACTTCAACTCCCAGACTCCCTCAGCCAGTTTTGCTGGCTGAGGGACTCTGGGAGTTGAAGTCCACAAGTCTTAAAGGGACCAAGATTGGAGACCCTTGCTATAGACCAGGCGTGTCAAACTGGATTTCTTCAAGGGTCAGATCAGCATTGTAGTTCGCAGTGGAGAGAAATGGGACGAGATGTCTCCTGCAGCGCCCTGCCAGCCAAAATGCGCCATCAGGGGGCTGCACACAGCCCCCTCTGCCTCATTTTTGCCCTCCATTGCCTCCTGCAGTACTCTGCCGGCTGAAAACAGGCCACACTGGGGCCGCACGTGGCCCGTTTTCAGCCGCACCAGCCTCCAGCAGGCTGATCCTTTGATATTCCCAGACGAGCTCCGTGGGCCAGATTTAAGCAGCCCGCAGGCTGGATACAGCCCGCTGGCTTTGAGTTTGACACCCCTGCTATAGACCCAAAGAAAGGTTTTGCCTTTGGTCTCCTCACCTCACCAGGTGTTTGTCGACATATTCCTGCAGTTCAACAACCTGCTCTTCTGCTACCATCGCCCGGGCCAGCAGCTGACTTCTCTCCCTTTCCAGTTCCACCTGAAGTTGTGGGAAGGGAAGCAGAGATCATGAAGGATGGCCAATAACCGAATGTCTGTAGGGGAGAACACTCAGCTCTTCACAGTAAAGTAGACTTGAACCCCAGTTGTAAAGTACTGAACCTACTTTTATTATACAGTTGCAGACTCTTGAAACTCTGAGCGGGCCCCTTTCCTCCTCGTTTTTATCCTAAAGAGTCACCTCGAGGCGAGATGGCTGGCAAATAAATCTAATAACTAGATAAATAAAACAATCTAATATAGAACGAGAACTAGGGAGGGGACGGTACGATTTCTCCAATTACTTTTCTATTTCGGGACTCAGACTTCTCTTATCTGACTGCTGCTTTGACAAGTGGCTCTTCCTTAAGGTTATTCTCCCAGTTTGTTACAAGTACAGAGATGGGTCTCGGAGGAAATATTAACACGTAGCAACAGATGGGGAAAACAAATCCGAGAGCCTCTGGTGGCTCAACAGACTAATGCAGTCTGTTATTAACAGCAGCTGCTTGCAATTACTGCAGGTTCTAGTCCCACCAGGCCCAAGGTTGACTCAGCCTTCCATCCTTTATAAGGTAGGTAAAATGAGGACCTAGATTGTTGGGGGCAATAAAAGTTGACTTTGTATATAATATACAAATGGATGAAGACTATTGCTTGACATAGTGTAAGCCGCCCTGAGTCTTCAGAGAAGGGCGGGATATAAATGCAAATAAAAAAGAATGAGAAAGAAACTCAAAGTTGACTCACTGGTATAAGAGGGAAAGAACGGGAAACAGTGTCTAGCTTCCAATAGCGATAAAGTGGAAGAAAATTATACATTGAGACTTACAAAATAGATAAACTGACTCTACGTTATTGTAAATCTACATTAACAGAATCTTGCAAGTTTGAAAGTACAATCTGCCGCCGCCTTCCCATTTCCTTCACAGCCCAAGTAACTAAAGGAGGGTCCCTTCTGAGTCTTTTGATCTGCCCAATATCCATTTGTGGGCTATGCTGTCTCTTATCTGATTGTTCCCTATGCAAAATCTCATTGACGGGTCTTTCTCGCATGCCAATATCTCATCAATCAATAGGGGGACTTAGAAAAATGCCCGCCGTTGTGCTTTTGTTGATGGACATTGCCACATTTTGGGAGAGTTTTCACTTACTTGAGTAGTGTGGGTAAATTCCCGTAGCTGCTTCCTGAGTTCAGCCCAGCCCTTGCCCTCCAACAGAGTAGGGACAGGGAGAGGCAGGACACTGTGAATTAAAAAGAGGCAATGTTGTTATGCTGTCGAGGCTGTGCATGGATAACCCTTTTACCTTGACTACTAACATAACATAACAACAGACTTGGAAGGGACCTTGGAGGCCTTCTAGTCCAACCCCCTGCCTAGGCAGGAAACCCTACACCATCTCAGTCAGATGGTTATCCAACATTTTCTTAAAACTTTCCAGTGTTGGAGCATTCACAACTTCTGCAGGCAAGTCGTTCCACTTATTAATTGTTCTAACTGTCAGGAAATTTCTCCATAGTTCTAAGTTGCTTCTTTCCTTGATCAGTTTCCACCCATTGCTTCTTGTTCTACCCTCAGGTGCTTTGGAGAACAGCCCGACTCCCTCTTCTTTGTGGCAGCCCCTGAGATATTGGAACACAGCTATCATGTCTCCCCTAGTCCTTCTTTTTATTAAACTAGACATACCCAGTTCCTGCAACCGTTCTTCATATGTTTTAGCCTCCAGTCCTCTAATCATCTTTATGATTATCTACTGAATTCACTCATTTCTCAAAACATTAAGCCATTAACTAACAAAACAGATTAACCAACTTGGAAGGGACCTTGTAGGTCATCTAGTCCAGCCCTCTGCCCAAGCAGGAGATCCTACACCATTTCTGACAGACGGCAGTCCATTCTCTTCTTGAAAGCCTCCAGGGATGAAGCTCCCACAACTTCTGAAGGCAACTTCTGTTCCATGGGTTGATTGCGCTCACTGTCAGGAAATTTTTCCTTATTTCTAGATTGAATCTCTCTTTGATCAGTTTCTATCCATTATTCCTTGTCTGGCCTTCGGGTGCTTTGGAAAATGACCCTATCTTCTCTGTGGCAGCCCCTCAAGTATTGGAACACTGCTATCCACCAACCAGCTTCGCCAGGGTTACTTGATTAGGTTACTTGCAGCTACTTGGTTTGTAACTGATCTAGGTAACAGATGTTGAACAGCCAGGGTAAAGGGCTGTGAGAATAACCTTGGGAGACGGGAGGAAAATCTGCAGCCGAAACAAAGGTCTGATAGAATAGAATAGAGAATAGAATTTTATTGGCCAAGTGTGATTGGACACACAAGGAATTTGTCTTGGTGCATATGCTCTCAGTGTACATAAAAGAAAAGATACGTTCATCAAGGTACGACATTTACAACACAATTGAAGGTCAATATATCAATATAAATCATAAGGATTGCCAGCAACAAGTTATAGTCATACAGTCATAAGTGGAAAGAGATTGGTGATGGGAACTATGAGACGATTAATAGTAGTGCAGATTCAGTAAATAGTCTGACAGTGTTGATGGAATTATTTGTTTAGCAGAGTGATGGCCTTCGGGAAAAAACTGTTCTTGTGTCTAGTTGTTCTGGTGTGCAGTGCTCTATAGCGTCATTTTGAGGGTAAGAGTTGAAACAGTTTATGTCCAGGATGTGAGGGATCTGTAAATATTTTCACAGCCCTCTTCTTGATTCATGATGTGAACGTGATATGAACGAAATCAAGACAAAGGTCTGATCAATGAAAAGAGGAGGAAGATGAACAGCAAGGAGAAGGAGTTGTGATGGGGAGTTGCCTACTAAGTTGGTTCTGCGATAGAATATCTGCTTTGCAGGCCTGGGTTCCACATTAGTGTGGTGGCCTAGAGAGGTGGAGCTCTCGCCTCACAATCGGGAGGCTGTGAGTGTGATCCTAGGTAGAGGCAGGTATTTCTCTTTCTGGGCACAATGCGAATATATCTGCTGTACAGAACTCCGCATTGGCGACAGGAAGGGCATTCCAGCCATTAAAGCACTCTGCTAGCTCCATTCAGTTGCCCAGACTCCACCCCGCAAGGGATAATGGGGTCGTTAAAAGAAGATATCATGATGATGATGATGCCTGGGTTCCACATTCAAGCTCAGATGTCTCCAAAACCGCAACCCTATCCCTGGAGAAGACCTTGGTAACCAGGGTCTCTTAAGATCCTTATGCACTGGATTACAACCGCCTGCTGTCTGGAGGGATGGCAGCTGTAGTACTAATAAACCTGGAAAGGAGGAAGGAGGGAGAAAGGAAGAAAGACTGGAAAAGAAAGGAGGGAAGGAGAGAGGGAGAGATGGGGGAAGGGGAAGGGAAGAGAGAAAGGAAGTAAGGAAGGGCCAATATCAAGCTGATGGGTTCATCACTGCTCTCCCACTGCCTAAGGCAAAGCCCTCTCCCTTGTAGCACTGAGGATGTTACCTATTTGGGTAATGAAATGTCTGCAAGAAAACTATCTCACCAAGCCTCTGGTGGCTCAGACTGGTAAGGCAGTCTGTTATTAACAGCAGCTGCTTGAAATTACTGCAGGTTCAAGTCCCACCAGGCCCAAGGTTGACTCAGCCTTCCATCCTTTATAAGGTAGGTAAAATGAGAACCCAGATTGTTGGGGGCAATAAGTTGACTTTGCATATGGACGAGAGGTCGAACGACTAGCCTTGTGGTGCAACCAAAACAATCTGGAACTGAACACACTCAAAACCGTAGAAATGGTGGTAGACTTTAGGAGAAACCCTTCCATACTTCCACCTCTCACAATACTAGACAACACCGTGTCAACAGTAGAAACCTTCAAATTTCTAGGTTCTATCATATCGCAAGATCTCAAATGGACAGCTAACATCAAAAACATCATTAAAAAAGGGCAACAAAGAATGTTCTTTCTGCGCCAACTCAGTAAGCTCAAACTGCCCAAGGAGCTGCTGATTCAGTTCTACAGAGGAATTATTGAGTCTGTCATTTGCACCTCTATAACTGTCTGGTTCGGTTCTGCAACCCAACAAGAAAAACACAGACTTCAGAGGATAATTAGAACTGCAGAAAAAATAATTGCTACCAACTTGCCTTCCATTGAGGACCTGTATACTGCACGAATCAAGAAGAGGGCCGTGAAAATATTTACAGACCCCTCACATCCTGGACATAAACTGTTTCAACTCTTACCCTCAAAACGACGCTATAGAGCACTGCACACCATAACAACTAGACACAAGAACAGTTTTTTCCCGAAGGCCATCACTCTGCTAAACAAATAATTCCATCAACACTGTCAAACTATTTACTGAATCTGCAGTACTATTAATCGTCTCATCGTTCCCATCACCAATCTCTTTCCACTTATGACTGTATGACTATAACTTGTTGCTGGCAATCCTTATGATTTATATTGATATATTGACCATCAATTGTGTTGTAAATGTTGTACGTTGATGAACATATGTTTTCTTTTATGTACACTGAGAGCATATGCACCAAGACAAATTCCTTGTGTGCCCAATCACACTTGGCCAGTAAAATTCTATTCTATTCTATTCTATTCTATTCTATTCTATTCTATTCTATTCTATTCTATTCTATTCTATAATATACAAATGGATGAAGACTATTGCTTGACATAGTGTAAGCCGCCCTGAGTTTTCAGAGAAGGGCGGGATGTAAATGCAAATAAAAAAAAAAAATTCTGTTGGCAACTCCAAATTTACCCCTGGATAAACATCCCGAAAGGGATGCGGTGGCTCAGTGGCTAAGACGCTGAGCTTGTCGGTCATAAAATTGGCAGTTCAGTGGTTTGAATCCCTAGTGCTGCGTAAGGGAGCGAACTCCCGTGACTTGTCCCAGCTTCTGTCAACCTAGCAGTTCGAAAGCAGGTAAAAAAATGCAAGTAGAAAAAATAGGGACCACCTTTGGTGGGAAGGTAACAGCGTTCCGTGTGCCTTTGGCATTGAGTCATGCCGGCCACATGACCACAGAGACGTCTTCGGACAGCACTGGCTCTTCGGCTTTAAAACGGAGACGAGCACCGTCCCCTAGAGTCGGGAACGACTAGCACGTATATGCGAGGGGAACCTTTACCTTTAAATATCCCGAGAGATCGATCCAGTACAAACCCAAACTGCACCCTCCCGGTTTCTGCACAAGGGAAGCCTTCTCTTTTAAAAAAATGGAGGTGAGAAATGCTGGGAAGCAGGCCCCCACCATCTTGACCTTCGCCCATCTTTTATGCTTCCATTCTGGAGGGGGGGGGGTTTTGTCCTTCAGGGAGCAAATACCCCCACTTCACTTGTGGGGTGTTGAGGCTAGGTGATCTAATCGTGGGGAAATATGCGAGCAAGCCGTGGGAAAGTTCGGCCGAGTTGGTCCGAGTCCCGCATAAGTAAAATATAGGTCACTTTTGATGTTTGGAGAATTCTGACTGTAATAAAAGAATGGAATGAAGGGAGGAATGCATTGTGCTCCAATTTACATGTTGCGGGGGGGGGGGGGGGAAGGGGGGGGGGAAAGGAACACATGGATTTGGGATACCCAGAGCGCCCTCTGGAGGAGATGCTGCCACAAATTTTCCATCTCCTTTTTTCCTCTCTCACTTTCATCCGTTTAAAAGAAAAAGAGATCAAAGTTGAGTTTCAGCAGGTTCTGACCAGTTCTGGAGAACCGGTAGCGGAAATTTTGAGTAGTTTGGAGAACCAGTAGTAAAAATTCTGACTGGCCCCGCCCCCATCTATCCTCTTGCCTCCCAAGTCCCAGCTGATTGGGAGGAAATGGGGATTTTGCAGTAACCTTCCTCTGGATTGGGAACGGAATGGAGATTTTTACAGTATCCTTCCCCTGCCACGCCCACTAAGCAATGCCACGCCCACCAAACCACGCCCACAGAACCGGTAATAAAATCTTTTGAAACCCACCACTGAGAGAGATCAACATTTGAACAGCCAGATCTGGCTCGGAAATGCCGTTTATAAAGGTAAATAAATGGTGTTTTTTAAAATATATATATATATATATATATATTTTAGGTTGGCATTTATCGTTAGCCTTCTCCAAACTATCTTTGTGTTTTTTGTTTTTTGGCCAGAAAGGCAAAATAAAGTATTCATCATGTACAAGCTTGGGGGTTTCCCCTCCCCCTTTTTCTGTTCGGCCTTTGCCGTTTTGTGAATGTGAGAAGCGCTTTTGTTTCCCAGCGTTTTAATGATGTAGCCGGGCTTAATTGTGAATGCTTCCATTGAAAATGCTCCATGCACTGTGCTGTAGGAAAGAGGATGGATAGATAAATGCTTAAAGGCAGGGCGCCTACTTAGGTTAACCTCCTGCATGTGCTGTGTTTCTATATGTGAGTTTTAAAGGGATTTTTCAGGGGTGAAATTCAGCAGGTTCTGACAGGTTCTGGAGAACCGGTTGCGGAAATGTTGAGCAGTTCGGAGAACCAGCAAATACCACCTCTGGCTGGCCCCAGAGTGGGGTGGGAATGGAGATTTTGCAATATCCTTCCCCTGGAGTGGGGAGGGAATGGGGATTTTGCAGTATCCTTCCCCTGGAGTGGGGTGGGAATGGGGATTTTGCAGTATCCTTCCCCAGGAGTGGGGTGGGAATGGGGATTTTGCAGTTTCCTTCCCCTGGAGTGGAGTGGGAATGGAGATTTTGCAATTTCCTTCCCCTGGAGTGGGGTGGGAATGGAGATTTTGCAGTATCCTTCCCCTGGAGTGGGGTGGGAATGGAGATTTTGCAGTATCCTTCCCCTGGAGTGGGGAGGGAATGGCGATTTTGCAGTTTCCTTCCCCTGGAGTGGAGTGGGAATGGAGATTTTGCAGTATCCTTCCCCTGGAGTGGGGTGGGAATGGGGATTTTGCAGTATCCTTCCCCTGGAGTGGGGAGGGAATGGGGATTTTGCAGTATCCTTCCCCTGGAGTGGGGAGGGAATGGGGATTCTGCAGTATCCTTCCCCAGGAGTGGGGTGGGAATGGAGATTTTGCAGTATCCTTCCCCTGGAGTGGGGTGGGAATGGGGATTTTGCAGTATCCTTCCCCTGGAGTGGGGAGGGAATGGGGATTTTGCAGTTTCCTTCCCCTGGAGTGGAGTGGGAATGGAGATTTTGCAGTATTCTTCCCCTGCCATGCCCACAGACTTAATGACCGTCGCAAGAAAGGTCGTAAAACGGGGCAAAATTCACTGAACAACTGTCCTGCTTAGCAACAGAATCTCTGGGCTCCCATTGAGGTCGTAAGCCGAGGACTACCTGCATTACTTTTACTTAACGATATCCTAGCTGTTCGGTTTTTCAGTTGTGTCTTTTCTCTCTGAATTTTGGCAGTGATAAAAGATTTGAATTCACAGGAGCCCCATGGAGAGGGATGCGTACTCACTGAGAAGACGTTCCAGAGATCATTTTTTCATTCAGTTTTACCTAAAGCAACAGAAACAGGGGGGGGGGGTGGGGAAACAATAAATTTGTGATTAGATTGATGTCCTGCCTTTTATTTTATTACAACTCAAGATGTGACACAGTGATCTCCCCTGCTATTTTCCTCAGTAACCCTGTGAGGTGGGTTGAGACCGAGAGAGGGAGGGACTGCCCAGGGGCGGGCTTCAAAAATTTTAGCAAGGGGTTCTCTGCCCGGGTGCTTGGTGGGTGTGGCCTAGTCAGCCTCCTACACAATGGCAGGGTGCGACATTTTTGCCCTCCCCAGGCTCTGGAGGTTTTTCTCGAGCCTCCGGGAGGGCGAAAATAGCCTCCCCAGGCTCTGGAGACCCTCTGGAGGCCGAAAACGGGGCCATTCAACTTCTAGTAGGCCCATTTTTGCCCTCCCTGAGGCTCCGCACGTGCCCTGCACTTACCTGCATCCAAAACGGGCTGTGTGAGGACTCCTGGGAGAGGTGGGGTGGGGTGGGCGGGGTCAGCCAGGAGTGGTGCCAGCCTCATAAGATCCCCTTTCAGGGAAAAGTACATTGTGGACTCACCTTCATCTGCAACTCATAGAGTTGTCCCTCCAGATTGGCTTTGTCTTCCCGCAACCGATTTAACTCTTGCGAGGTGTTGGTCAGCAGTTCAGCATCCGTGATGGAGAAATGGTGCTCCGGTGGGCCAGGATCCAGATCATGAGAGCCCAGCAACCGGATTTGCTCCCGTTGTATCCTATCACCAATCAAATGTGTTATTGGCCATTGGCCTTATGGCTGTAAAGATCATAAGACAGCACCAGAAAGGTTACTAAACGGGTGAAATCCAGCAGGTTCTGACAGCTTCTGTTGTGTCTGCGCCCCCCGAGCCGGGCCCCCTGCCAGAAAGTGACTTGGAAAGTGAGGGGGAAGGGCCATCAGGACTTACCTCTGGAGCACCGGCTTCCCTGGCTCAGCTCCAGGAGCCAGAGGCAGGCCAGGTGGAGGAGATAACGAGGCCTCCGTCCCCTGACTCTTTCCCCCCAGGCCACGCCTCCAGACCCAGCTGATGGCAATCAGGCCTGGCTGGACCCTAGGTTTCGTAGGCAGGAGAGGCGAGAACAACAGAAGCAGGAGTGGGGCAGGCCTAGGAAGTGCTGAGTCATGGCGCCACACCCCACAGGATATAAAACCAGCGAGGGCTGCTCTGCCTCTTCGTAGCAGGCAAATCAACTGCTTAACTAAGAGCTGAAGTACTGCTTGTTCCTGGGTGACTCATCGGCATCAAGGGAGATAACAGAGTCACTTGGCAGACGCTTGCTAGTTTGCTGCCAGAGCTGATAGTGCTGGCTAATTAAGCCATCGCTCGGATGGAGGCGAGTGGGGACAGAACAGGTTCTGGAGAACCGGTAGTAACAAATTTCACATTGCACCACTGAGATCTGGGGTTTGCTGTCCTCCACCTTGGCTCCTTCTCTTACCCATAGGCAATGAGTAGACCCTCGTGCTTCTTAACCAAATTCTGCATGCGCTTCTTGTAACCACGAGCAGCTCTCACCAGCTGTTCCTCCCGAGATTTATAGGCAGCCCGGATGTCTCTCAACATGCTGTCCACAAATCGCTTCATTTGAGGGGGTTCCTTTTTAGCCGTTGATGATGTACTATCGGTGTATTCCTTGAAATACAAATACATTGGGTGAGACTAAAGAATGGGGCACTCTAGCATTAACTGCTTACTACCCGTCAGGTCACTGCTCGGTTTTTAAAATTCATTTGTTGATTAGATTTTTTTTATCCCACATTTATTATTTTGTAAGTAGCTCAAGGCAGAAAGTATATCTAATACTCTTTCCTCCTGTTTTCTCCCTAACCATCCTGTGAGGTGGGTTGGACTCAGAGATGGATTAGCTCAAAGTCACCAGCTGGTTTTCAGTCCTAAGGTGAGACTAGAACTCACCATGTCCTGGTGATTGGCCAAAGGCACCCAGTTTGGCTTTCATGCCTAAGGCAGAACTAGAACTCACCCTCTCCTGGTGATTGGGACATGGACACCCAGCTGTCTTTCAGGGCTAAGGCAGGACTAGAACTCACCCTCTCCTGGCGATTGGTCCAAGGACACCCAGTTTGGCTTTCATGACTAAGGCAGAACTAGAACTCACCTGCTCCTGGTGATTGATCCAAGGACACCCAGCTACCTTTCATGGCTAAGGCAGGACTAGAACTCCCAGTTTCTTGACGATTGGCTTGAAGTCACCCAGCCAGCTTTCATGCTTGAGATGGGACCAGAACTCACCATCTCTTGGTTTCTAAGCCAGCCCCTTAACTACCACATCACACTGATTTCCAGTTCTCACCACCTTCCCCGCAGTCTAATTTCTGCCTTGGTTTCAAGGCTTTCAAAACGTGGTGAACAGGTGCAACATGGAGATAATTACCTACTGATTCCATGGCACCCAAATGTGGGGTGGTTTTCTGGCAAATGTCAATTTTAAAATAGTCCTCCGTGAGTTGGTGTTCACTCACCCGGCTTTAATGTTTTGTCCAATTCACGGCTTCAACACTCCAGCACAGTCTTACGTGGCCACCCCAACTTTGGCAGCTTGTAATGGCTGCGTGTTCTCATCACTGGGTCGAAGGCTAAAAGGCCAGTGCTGCAGGGAATTTGCAACTTCCCTGTTCGCTCCGGCAGTTCCTTCTTTCTTCGCTGTCCCTGCAGGGCAGCTATGGTCCGTTGCGGACCCCCATAACGATGGGAATATTGGCACTCCCCTTAGAGCTCCCAGGATTTGCGACCGTCTCGTCGCGATGCTGGCCAAGTGGTTTTCTTTTGACTCCGGCAATGTTTGGCTGGCTCCTGATTTGGATTGCTTTAATGGGGCGAAGCAAGTTGAGAGGGGAATCGGGACTCACACACACCCCCAATGAGAAATACTTACCGCCAGATCTGTGATGTACTGGACGAGGCGTGTACGGTATTCCTCGTTCAGCTCTTTGACTTGTAACTGTAGCCGGGAATTCTCGGACTCAACCTCTTGAAGATGGCCTTGGGAGGACAGCAATATCTGTAGCCCCAGGAGAGAAAAACATACAGGTAGTCCTCAATTTACGACCAAAATTGGAACTTGGATTTAAGGAAATGAGGATTAGGTAGTACCTCCACATTCCCAAATGCCTTTAGGCCTTTGAATCTGGAGTGCTGGGATATTCTTTGTTAGATGGGTAAAACAATAAAGGTGGGATGAAAAATATAAAATCATTAAAAAAAGAAAAGAGGTTGGAAGAAGGAATGGAATGGAGTGCCTTGAGAAAAGAGCTGAGGGGACTACCTGCAACATATATATTTTTAGCGGCTTGTCTCCGCTAAAAACCATTCGTGGGTTTGTTTTTCTCCAAGGTCTGAGATTTTTTTTTTAAAAGAGCAATAAAAGCTTGACAACTATCAATCTGGGCGCTCTAATAACAGACAAAGTGAAGAAAGGCTCCTGCATAGAATTATTTTCATTCATTTGCTTCACAGCAGGGGAAACTTGGCAACTTGAAGACTTGTGGACTTCAGCTCCCAGAATTCCTCAGCCAGCATGGGAGTTGAAGTTCACAAGTCTTCAAATTGCCAGGTTTGGAGACCCCTGCTCTAGAGCTATTATAAGGTGGGGTTTTTTAACAGATTAAGAGAGTTGGAAGGGACCTTGTAGGTCATCTAGTCCAACCCCCTACCCATGCAGGAGACCCTACGCCATTTATGACAGATGACAGTCCAGTCTCTTCTTGAAAGCCTCCAGGGGTGAAACTCCCACAATTTCTGAAGGCAGCTTCTCTTCCATGGGCTGATTGTTCTCATTGTCAGAAACTTTCTCCTTATTTCTAGGTTGAATCTCTCCTCATTCAGTTTCCATCCATTATTCCTTGTCTGGGCTTCGGGTGTCTTGGAAAATAGCTTGACCCCCTTCCTCCTCTCTGTGGCAGCCCCTCAAATATTGGAAGACTGCTATCATGTCTCCCCTGGTCCTTCTCTTCTCTAGACTAGCCATGCCCAGTTGAAAGCCATGGGTGAACCTCTAATTCTAGTAATGGGTGATGAAGCCAATTTATCTTGCTTCCCTCCTGTTAGCCCTTTGAGGTAGTACAGAGAAGAAGCACAACCTTAAGTACTAGTGCTATCTTTATAGTACGGTTCCCGTAACAGAATCTTGCAAGTCTGAGAGTTCCCCTCCCTTCCTTTGCTTTTACTCTCTGAAAAACTAGGGAGGGTCCCTCTTGAAACGTCCTCCACACTTTGCCTTCTTCTCTGAGCTGAGATACCTTTTACATGCTGGTTTTCCAGTCTATGACTCTCCCTCCTGTCTCCCAAGGCCATTCCCACATATCAGTACCCATCCCTTTGCACACAAAGCAGGACCGATTGATCCTCACCGCCGACTCTTCTGCCAGTTTATGCTGCGTGTGCCGAATTGCTTTCTTGGCCTCCTGCAGTTCCTTGCCCATGGTGATCCTGGAGATACCAAAAACAACATGTATTTTTCGGAGTATAAGATGCTCCAGAGTATAAGACGCACCTTAGTTTTGGGGGAGGAAAATAAGAAAAAAGAATTCTGCCTCTGCATACCAGCATCCATCGGTGTTCATCTGTATTGTGACTCCGGCTCCCGAGCCTGTCCTCATGGAGGAGGATGACTCTGAGAGTGAGGGAGAGGAGCCGACAAGACCTCCCTCTCCAGGTCCCTCCTTTCTGGCAATGCCTCAGGTGCCAGCTGAAGGCCAGGAAGAAGGCATGTCGGAGCCCCCACCATCAGAGGGTGAGGAGGATCGATCCTGGATTGATCCCAGACAGCGTAGGAAGGAGAAGTATGCGCAGCAAAGGAAGAGGTGTGGCAGGTCCAGAGACTGCTGAGTCATTGAGCCACATCCCATAGGGGATAAAAGCGGGTGGAGTTGCTCCATAGCCCCTGTGACGGACAAAAACTACGAAGCGTGAACTTCGGATCGGTTGTTTCTGAGTTAAGGCCTGGACTGTGTGAAGGAATTATTCTGTGAACTCTTGGCTGCCCTGGCAATGGCTTCTGACACGTGGACTCCTGTCTCTGCCAAGTGATAAGTAATTTGGCAGGCCTTTGAACTTCAGCTGCCAAGTTTTTTATCTGCAAAAAGAACTTCAGGTCGGTTGTAAATTAAATGACTGTTAGACGCTCGCCCATGCGTTCTTATTTGTGAGGTGGGGAGGGGGACAGAACAATCTGGCTAGCATCCTGTCAGTGTGAGAGAGAATTGAGGGCTGTTTGGAAACTGAAACAGTTATTTGCTGTGTGAGCAACAAGGAAGGAGACAGCAGGGAGCCTGGGTGTGGCTTAGGTCAACTGTTCTAAAGCTGCATGCTGTGCTGATCTCTAAACTAAAACTGAAACTCCTCTCCTTTTTTGGCTACACTCGATGTATAAGATGCACCCAAATTTTCACCCTCTTTTTTGGGGGGGGGAGTGTGTCTTATACTCCAAAAAATACAGTAAATATTGCACTTTGTCCTTTATTCTTGGTGAGCTGCTCTTCATGGATCAGCAGCTCTGTTTAATGCTTTTAGGCAGATACAGGGGATGGAACAATTAGGGTAAATTAATGAGGCCTCTCTTTTCTGGCACCTGCTGTTATCTGGAGGCAGGGATATATTTCCTCGTGTCAAGTTTATTTTATTCTTAAACCGAAACAGCAATGTGGCTCATTCCCCCAAATGTCAGCAGGACACGAAAGTTTGGCATCTGGGAAACGCTGGGTAGTGCCAAAATTTGAAATCCTGAGAACACAGGTGCTACTCTCTTGTCCCCAGAGGTGCTTTTTCAAAAGGCAACTGGACTTCCTTTGTTTTTCCTTGAAGACGTTTTGCTTCTCACCCAAGAAGCTTTATCCTTCCACACGCCACCATTCAGTCAGAACTGAAAAAGCTTCTCTGGATGAGAAGCGAAACGTCCTCAAGGAAAAACAAAATCCGATTGCCTTTTGAAAAAAACACCTTTGGGACAACTGTGACCTGGATGACTGAGAAACTCCACAGACATATGCTACACTCTTGTTTCGTGTGATCTTGGTGAGGAGGTCCACATCTGCTTCAGTCTGGTTCCTTCTTGTTTCCTGTGCAGTATGTTTTTAACCGGATCAATGGATCGGCAGAAACTATGTCTATGGCTGCCATTCACATGAAATTTCTTCATTTTGCAAGTCTTTGGAATAGAGTTGAGCAAAGATTGTGACTCAAAACCAGGTTCCTCTGTTTTCAAACTCAAATCTGGAGCCTGCAGTTAGAGGAATGGAACTCCAAATTGTGCAGCCAATGGATGAGCTTTCTCTAACCTACTGATCATATCTCCAACTATTGACCTGGAAGAGGTTGGCAGGAAAGGGATATTAGCTGTAGTATTTGAGAAATAGAACTTCGAGGAAGATCAGCTATCCAATCTCAATCTGTAATTCCAAAGGAGAGAGCTGGAATAACCTCTCTCAATTCCACCTCTAGGGCTGCTCTCCATGGTCCTGAACTCAAATTCTGTTGCTTGTTTTTTCTTGTATTGCTGACTTTTTTATGGTACTTTTGAGCCTCCTCCTCCTCCTCCTCCTCCTCCTCCTCCTTCTCCTCCTCCTCCTCCTCCTCCTCGTGTTGGGTGAAGCATTTGAGATGTCCACCTATATTTTCCTGCTTTTCTTCCGAGACCAAGCCAAAAGGAGAGGATGATACATGATTAAAAAGGAAGAAGGGATCATAACAATGACAACATCTATCATCTATCAACTTTGGGACTGAAAGAGAATATGCTAAAATTATCCAGAACAAAGAAAATTCCTTTAGCTACAGGTTTGATTTAATACATAAGCAAGTTTCCAATCCTGGAATTTCTTAAAATGCTTTTAAATGTTGGGGTCCCATATCTCTAAAAGGGTGAAGGAGAAACATATGACAGATCGTTCCAGCTATCTACCTTGGACAACAATTTCCACTGTTTCTTAACGAACACAATTGGATAGCTAAAATGTTAGTAGCCCATAAAAATCTGCAAAGCACACGTTCTCAGTTGGTTTAATTAGGACTCAGGTATGGAGAGATCTTACTCACATTCTCTCCTCCAATTTCTGTTGCTGGGAATTGTACATTTCTCTCATTTTTTCCATCTCTTCAGTGATGTGACCTTGGTTTCCAAGTAACTGTTGAAGGGGAAAGCAACCATTCAGACAGAGCTATGGGTCTTCATCACAGTTCATCCTGAATATTTTTCAGTCTGGTTCATTTAGATTATAAACTCCGTCATTTGGGGGAATGAAGCGGCTGTGCCGTTCAACTCACACTTTTCTCCAATTTTTGATGTTCTTGGTCTGAAGCCACCGCCACATCTTCGGGCTAAAAGAAACAAAGCATGTATCGGAACAGATCAAGACAATACACGTCACAATTTGTTCACAACCAAGAGAGGCACAAAGAATGAAGATACCTTGACTTTGCGGGCAGAGAGGCGATGGACCAAGGTCTGCACCCGCTTCACTTCAGCAGATGGTTCTTCAGCTTCAGACCGGGACTCCCTGCTCTTGGTTTGGAGGTGGTGTAGATGCTCCTGCTTGGACTTAACCAAGTTAAGTAACTCCCTGCTCAGTTCTTCATTCTTAGAGACCTAACAAATGAGAGAGGGGATGACTACAGTGACCCCACCCGCTCACCCACCCGCCCCAAATTAGTTGCAACTTCACAAGTTCACTGAATCTTGGAGATTTCACTGTTCTCATGTGAGATCATGTAGGTGGCAGGGTTACGACAGATGCCTTAATTAAACTATGAGCCTCGAGCCAAGTTTCAAAAGAAATTCAGTTATTTATTAGGAGCAACATGTCAGCAGGTACCCAAGTGAAGTCAGCTCTGCCCCATGTAATATATGGCCCATCCATGACCCTGTTTCCACCCTCCTCCCAGGGTGTGTCATAAATTACATTCTCCAACAGAGCACTTTTGAGGGCTGTAGAGATCATGCCGGCTGGTTTCAGTAACCTGGGATACAGCCTTGAGAAAGGTATGCATGGAATGTGCTTCTGATTGTGGCTGCCATGCTGCTCCATCAGTTTTCCCCTACTCCTGCCTATGGCAACTCGAGAGCAGGTCAGGGATGCTTTACGAGTTGACAGTAGGGTCTTACGTATGAGTCTCCTTAAATCTTGCAGTGTTTGATTACCTCGTAAGATATTGGTCTCTGATTTTAAAGGCCCTGAAACTATCCCAACTCTGGAACTACTCGCTCCTATGGCATAAAAACAAGCATGATTGTTCCAGCAATTATATAAAGACAATTTGCAATAAAATGGCCTTTGAATCTAAATCTTCAGGTTTGGACATCAAGCTTGGCATGTTCTAATTACAACACTTCTACCATTGACCCCTTGATTTCTTCCTTCCCAGTTTGATAATAGAATAGAATAGAATAGAATAGAATAGAATAGAATAGAATAGAATAGAATAGAATAGAATAGAATAGAGTTCTTTATTGGCCAAGTGTGATTGGACACACAAGGAATTTGTCTTGGTGCATACGCTCCAAGTTTACAAATTTAACACTTAATGATACAACACTTAATGATAGTCATAGGTTGCTGTGATGGAATGTGGTGGGCCAGGAGGGAGGGTGTGAATTCCAGAGGAGTAAGAGACAACTCAGTTAAGATAATTTGTGTGAGAGAAAGAGGCTGAAGACGGCTCTTCCCTAATTGTTTCCAGAGTACAAGATTGATGGGGGTATAGTCTATTTCAGTTTGGCAAGATTCTGTCTATAGGTGAGGAACAATAAAGAAATCTCTTTGGAAGAACCACTAAGTATTTTTCTTGGTTTTGGGAGCTTGATTCTCCATTCCCATTCCTCCCTTCCCCCTCCTTCCTTCCTCTTCCTCTTCCACTTCCTACCTTCCTTCCTTCCTTCCATCCATCCATCCTATCTTCCATCCATTCATAACATTTTCCTTCCTTCCTTCCTTCCTTCCTTCCTTCCTTCCTTCCTTCCTTCCTTCCTTCCTTCCTCCCTCCCTCCCTCCCTCCCTCCCTCCCTCCCTCCCTTCCTTCCTGGATTCCCAGGAAGAAAGGAGTAAGATACAACTCAGTTCTAACAGTTTGTATGAGAGGGTGAAGACAGCTCCTCTCTACTACTGGTAACTCTCAGATTATATGCTTTATGTAGGTGTTGGCTTGCTTCAGTTTGCCAAGATTCTGTCCATAGGTGAAGAACAATAACCTGCTTGGGAGAAACATACATGTCTTTCTTGGTTTTTGGAACCTGATAGTTCCCTAGTGTCTGAAGCAGGTGAAGGATTATTCCTGAGCCATTCATACTTCCTGTTCATGCTCCTTGTCCAATACAAGGTAGTTGCTCTTCAAAGCAAGGTACTCATTTCCCAGCTCCTTGTGGTCATTCTCCAAGGTGTGCAGGTGTTCCTGCAAAGCATCACGTTCGCCAGTGGTCCTTTCATCATGGAGCTCAATCTCCAGAATACGATTCTCCAAGTCCAGGATCTGGTAGAGTAAATCCAGAGAAAGAGAGAAATGCAGGTCAAAAATAAGCATGGATCAAGAATGAGAATAGGAAAGTAGAATACATCCTAAACAGGGATGGGCTGCTGGGGGTTTGCAGGGGTTCGGGAGAACCTCTAGCTAAGATTCTGTGCAATTCAGAGATCCACCCAAATCCCACTCCCGGCTGGCCCCGCCCACCCCTCCCCTCCCAGAAGTCCCCATGTGGCCTGGTTTGGATGCAGGTAAGTGCAGGGCACACACGGAGGCTCGGGGAGGGCGAGAAACGGGCCTACCGGAAGCTCGAGAAGATCAGAAACGGGACTGCTTCCGGCCTCCAGAGGGCCTCCCGAGCCTGGGGCAGCCGTTTTCGCCCTCCCAGAGGCTCAAGGAAAGCCTCTGGAGCCTGATGAGGGCAAAAATGCCTCTCCCACCATGGTGCAGGAGGCCAAGTAGGCCACGCCCAACATGGCCATGCTCACCCAGCAACCGGGCCGAGAACCCCTTGCTAAAATTTTTGAAGCCCACCCCTGATCTTAAATCCACAATTCCCATGATGCAACTGGATCATGGAGGGAGAAATGTGTTGAGTGGACAGCAGAGGTCAGCTGGGAAGGGGGACCTAACGTGACATAAAATATGTGGGGGAGGGGAAATCAAGTATCAGTTGATAAAGGTGCAATAATTAAGTCACCTACGAAAGATGACATACCAGATTCTTCAGTTCAAAGTTCTCCTCTTCATGTTGTTCTCTCTTTTTATTAGTTTCAATCTGGAAATCGACAAAGTCTTTGGAAATCTACGGAAACAGATACATCAAGCTTACTTTGTACCCCTGGGTATTTACTTTGTCCCCTACATCTCCTTGTAGACCCCATAATAATCTCTTGCATGGTGGAGTCTGGGCAACTGAATGAGATTGAGTGTTTACTGGACGGATGCCCTTCCTGTTGCCAGCGCTGAGTTACATATATTCAGCAGATTGTGCTCAGAGAGAGAAATGGCTGTCTCTACTTAGGATCGAACTCACAGCCTCCTGATTGTGAGGCGAGAGCTCCACCTCTAGGCCACTCAAATTCATTCCCTACGTGCCCCCTTGAAACCTGAACTGGTGTTGTAGGTGGCCCTAGAAACAGTTGAACGTGACCTTCTGCATGAGGGACATTTTTAGTATTGCCACAGAAAATTGGCCACCCTTGCAAAACTGATATCTGGGCTTATTGAAGAATCGAGTGCCTCGAACCCAAGAGGAAAGGACAAAATGCTTATGTGCTTCTCTTCAGGTTCAACAGAGCAGCAAATTTGTCCCCCTGTTACCTTGAGCTTCTCCTCTTCACTGCGGATCAGCCTGGAGGACAGGTCCGCCTTGGAGATAGCCAGTTGCCCCAGCCTCTCCTGCAATTCTCCCACTTTGCTGTAGAGCTTTTCATTTCGATCTTGCAGCTGAACCTGAGTGAGGAAAGAGGCAGATTCAGTGCCCCTGGTCAATTCGGGCAACTTGATACAATCAAGATCAAGGAAGGTGCCAATACCACTCTATCAAGCACACATGGATGTAAGACCACATCCAGAGTTCTGAACCCAGTTTTGGTCCCCACACTATAAAAAAGATGTTGAGACTCTAGAAATAGTGCAGAGAAGAGCAACCAGGATGATTAGGGGACTGGAGGCTAAAACATACGAAGATCGGTTGCAGGAACTGGGCATGGATAGCCTAGCCAAGAGAAGGACCAGGGGAGACAGGATCGCTCTCTTCCAATATTGGAGGGGCTGCCACAGAGAGGAGGAAGGGGGTCAAGCTATTTTCCAAAGCATCTGAAGGCCAGACAAGGAATAATGGATGGAAACTGAAGAAGGAGAGATTGAATGGATGGATGGATGGATGGATGGATGCACGGACAGAATATAGAGACAGAAGGGAAAGAAGGAACAAGAGATGATAAATGATAGAGAGCGTGGATAGATAGATGGAAGATAGATGATAGACAGACAGACAGACAGACAGACAGACAGACAGATGATGGACAGACAGATGACAGATCTCTCCCCAAACGATGCAGAATTATTTTGAAGGTTATAGATCAGTGATGCCGAACCTTTTCGGCACCGAGTGCCAAAAAGGAAGCGCACGAGCGCTTGTCAGGGCCACAACCTGGAAGGGGAGCTTCCCAGGGCGCATGCACGCACCCGAAAATGAACTTCCAGTTTCCAGAGCGCCTATGTGCGCTGACCAACTAGTCTTCCAGCTTTCTGGTGTGCGTGCACACACGGCAATCATCTGGCGGTGCGTGTGCATGCCATAAGCCCAGAAGAGGAACGTGCTACGCTGCACGTGCCAGGCGACATGGCTCCGTGTGCCTCTTTGTGCACACGTGCCATCGGTTCGCCATCACGGTTATAGATAGTTACAATAGCTCCCATAGCCTGTTTGAAATGGGAGTTTAAAGGGATAAAACTGTTCTGCTTCCTGGATCTTGGTTATTAAGATAAAGGTAAAGGTTACCCTCGCACATACGTGCTAGTCATTGCCGACTCTAGGGGGCGGTGCTCATCTCTGTTTCAAAGCCGAAGAGCCAGCGCTGTCCGAAGACATCTCTGTGGTCATGTGGCCGGCATGACTCAACGCCAAAGGCGCACGGAACGCTGTTCCCTTCCCACCAAAGGTGATCCCTATTTTTCTACTTGCATTTTTTACGTGCTTTTGAAACTGCTAGGTTGGCAGAAGCTGGGACAAGTCACGGGAGCTCACCCCGTTACACGGCAGCACTAGGGATTCGAACCGCTGAGCTGCCGACCTTTCGATCGACAAGCTCAACGTCCTAGCCCCTGTGCCACTGCGTCCCTGTTTCTGGATCTTGGTTATTATTAATACCAATATAATAGGACAGTTAATAACCTGGATCTTGGTTATTATTAATACCAATATCATAGGACAGGAAAGCGTTTATTTGAACCCTTCACTTTTTCCGTCCACTTACATTTTCATTGGTGAGGCACTGAACTTGCTCACGGAATGTGCCGAGGTCGCTGTATTCAAGACCTTTGGCCATGGGAGTCCTAGCAGTGAGGATGAAGTTTTGCCTGTACGGAGCAAAATCCAAGAAGGAGCCAAAGAATATTGTCTGAATGGCAAGGAAGGAAGTTCGGGCGGGCAAAGGCAGGGTTGCTATCAACTCCAGTTGCTAACAGGTGTGGCTCTCCGTTTCTCAGTAAGGTGCAGGGAGGCGGGTGTACAACCACCTTAACAAAACTCAGATCAAACTTTCTGGAAGAATGCTATCCAGAAAATAAAACGAGGTAGTGCGAGATTGTCCCAGAAAAGATCTGAAATGTAATATCTCTCCCCCCCCCCCCCGCATCCCTTCTCTGAATTTGTGTAATTCAGAGTTGTCTGAATTACACAAAAAGTCAGGTTTTCTTTTCTTTGGACCAAACCTTCAATTTTGAGAAATGTATTAGGGGCCACTCTCCAAAAAAAAAAAAAAAGCTAGATTGGGGCTACAATAAAGGCTGTTTGCTTAAAGCCACTTCCGACAGAATTTTTGAAATGTTTTGGCAACTGTAGTGGAAGCTTTGTCTAAAATCCCTTGATTGTGATTCAAGGGAATGTTTGATAAACATTCTTTGTCAAAGCAGCGGAACTGAATTATCCCTTCAGGTGATTTTTTTTTTGGCCTCTGTTCTTCTAATGAAAATTAAGTTGGAACATTCGGTTTTTCAAATTTGGGAACTTTGAGATGTGTGCAGTTCAACTCCCAGAATTCCCCAGTCAGTTTAATGATGTGGTTATGGTGTCAGTCCTTCCTTCCTTCCTTCCTTCCTTCCTTCCTTCCTCCCTCCCTCCCTCCCTCCCTCCCATTGTTATTAGTATCCTTCCTTCTCTCCTCCCTCCCTCCTTCCCTCTCATCGTTAGTATCCTTCCTTCCTTCTTTCCTTCCTCCCTCCCTCCCTCCCTCTCATTAGTATCCTCCCTCCCTCCCTCCCTCTCATTGTTAGTATTCTTCCTTCCTTTCCTCCCTCCCTCCCATTGTTATTAGTATCCTTCCTTCTTTCCTCCCTCCCTCCTTCCCTCTCATCGTTAGTATCCTTCCTTCCTTCTTTCCTTCCTTCCTCCCTCTCATTAGTATCCTTCCTTCTCTCCTCCCTCTCATTGTTAGTATTCTTCCTTCCTTCCTCCTCCCTCCCATTGTTATTAGTATCCTTCCTTCTTCCTTCCTTCTTCCTTCCTCCTCCCTCTCATTAGTATCCTTCCTCCCTCCCTCCCTCCCCCCTCTCATTGTTAGTATTCTTCCTTCCTTTCCTTCCTCCCTCCCTCTCTCCCTCCCTCTCATTGTTATTAGTATCCTTCCTTCCTTCCTTCCTTCCTTTCTTCCTCCCTCCCTCTCATTGTTAATATTATCCTTCCTTCTTTCCTTCCTCCCTCCTTCCCTCTCACCGTTAGTATCCTTCCTTCTTTTCTTCCTTCCTCCCTCTCATTAGTATACTTCCTTCCTCCGTCCCTCTCATTGTTAGTATCCTTCCTTTCTTCTTTCTTCTCTTCCTCCCTCCCTCTCTCCCTCTCATTGTTATTAGGATCCTTCCTTCTTTCCTTCCTTCCTTCCTCCCTCTCATTAGTATCCTTCCTCCTCCCTCCCTCCCTCTCATTGTTAGTATTCTTCCTTCCTTCCTTCCTCCTCCCTCTCCCTCCCTCTCATTGTTATTAGTATCCTTCCTTCCTTCCTTCCTTCCTTTCTTCCTCCTCCCTCTCATTGTTAATATTATCCTTCCTTCTTTCCTTCCTCCTCCTTCCCTCTCACCGTTAGTATCCTTCCTTCTTTTCTTCCTTCCTCCCTCTCATTAGTATACTTCCTTCCTCCGTCCCTCTCATTGTTAGTATCCTTCCTTTCTTCTTTCTTCTCTTCCTCCCTCCCTCTCTCCCTCTCATTGTTATTAGTATCCTTCCTTCTTTCCTTCCTTCCTTCCTCCCTCTCATTAGTATCCTTCCTTCCTTCTTTCCTCCCTCCCTCCCTTCCTTTTCCCCCCCAGCAAAGAGACAGCTTTGCTGAGAAGACAAATGACTTTGTTCCTCTTGAAGTTTGTTTTCAAATATTTTTCTCCTGACCATAAATTTCCTTATTCATCCCCGTTGGACTGCAAAGTCCTACAACCTTTTCTCTGCGCGCAGTTGCTCCCTGGGAATTAAACATTCATTTTGTTTCTGGTTATTGAGGACAAAAGTGTGCTTTCAAAAATCAATTGGTACCTTCTTGGATTTCTTTTTTTTAATCAACAGGAAGAGACCAAATAGTGAGGTTATTTTACTCGATCCGTTTTCATTTCGCTTTTATTTTCAGACCCCTTATAGTAACCCTTCAGTTTTCTTTGAGCCTTCAACAGTTATACTGTTTTGTTCCAGATCTACTTATCCCTCTAGCATGGTGCTACAAACCTTTGAATAGTATTAATTAGTAAGGCGGGCAGTGTAATTATAAATCAGCCCTGAGTTTCTGTGTAATATGAGGGTGAAAGCAATTATAGCTACAACCACACTGTCTTACAATGGGAGGATCAACGCTGGGTTGAATCCAAAAATTTTTACTACTCGTTCTGTGGGCGTGGCTTGGTGGGCATGGCAGGGGAAGGATACTGCAAAATCCCCATTCCCTCTCCAGTCTGGGACCAGCCAGAGGTGGTATCTGCCGGTTTTCCGAACTGCTCAACATTTCCGCTACCAGTTCTCCAGAACCTGCTGGATTTCACCCCTGGTTGAATCCACCAGATCCCCTTGAAGAGATGATCACCAACTCTTGTAACACCTCCATCAGGGGTGAAATCCAGCATGCTTTGACAGGTTTTGGAGAACCTGTAGCGGAAATTTTGAGCAGTTCGGAGAACTGGCAAATACCACCTCTGGCTAGCCCAAGAAAGGGTGGGAATGGAGATTTTGTAATATCCATCCCCCAGGAGTGGGGACGGAATGAGAATTTTGCAGTATCCTTCTCCTGCCATGCCCACCAAGCCACACCATACCCACCGAGCCATGCCCACAGAACCGGTAGTAAAAAAATGTGGATTTCACCACTGACCTCCATGTTGTTTTCTTGGCAGCAGAATAGAAGTGTTTGGACATTGCTTTGGACATTGGAGGATGGTTTTTTTTACTTCCTGGTCTAGAAAACAGTGCTAGGATACCCTAGGTTAGGGTGTCCAAATACTGAGAACTTTTAAGACTTGTGGACTTCAACTCCCAGAATTCCCGGCTGGGGAATTCTGGGAGCTGAGGTCCATAAGTCTTGAAGTTGCTAAAATGGACATCCTTGACCTAGATAGTCCTTCATCCAGTATAAAGCAATTTTCTCCCTGTTTTGTTTCTGAACTTCAGAGAAAGTCAACTAGATGCTGCCAGATCCTGAGGTATATTTTCATATTTTTTTCCCCTTCCATCCAGAGGTGGGTTTCAGCAGGTTCTGACCAGTTCTGGAGAACCGGTAGCGGAAATTTTGAGTAGCTTGGAGAACCGGTAGTAAAAATTCTGACTGGCCCTGCCCCCATCTGTTCTCTGCCTCCTGAGTCCCAGCTGATCGGGAGGAAATGGGGATTTTGCAATAACCTTCCCCTGCCACACCCACGAAACCATGCCACACCCACCAAGCCACGCCCACAGAACCGGTAGTAAAAAAAAAATTGAAATCCACCACTGCTTTCATCCCATTAAAACAGAAAGTTCATGGATTGGTGGAGGGCTCTGGACCTTTCATTTATGGCTCTTCTTCTATACTGCAAAAATGTTTTTGGCCATCTCTCAATCTGTTTGCCTCCAGATTGGCCAGGAAGGGCTGAGATCAACCTGAAAGCCCATCTCACAAAATGGGACCTTCTATGCGCCATCCTCAGTTCCAAAAGCTTTCTCACATCCATCTCACCATTTAAAAAACAACAACAAAACCCTCCCTTTTTAACAACCCTTGTAATCCCTTAATTCGGGGTAGAATCTGAGCGACTGGATGGAGCTGAGCATTTACTGGCCGGATTCCCTTCCTGATGCCTGGGAGAGGTTCGCAGCAGATATTTTCTCTTTGCGCCCTGATAGACAAACATCTGCCTCTACCTAGGATTGAACTCTCAAGCTCATCAAATCTCAACCCTAATTACCAACCGATGGCCAAAAACATCACTCAAAGTCATGGTTCATGAGTGAGCAACTCAATGCCTCAATATTGGATTACAGTTACCGGCAGCATTGACCAGACTATCTAGGGGATGCTTGGGGAGTAGGCAGTAATTCAATCAACATCTGGAAAGTTATAGATTCGAGGGATCCTTGGTGGTCTCTTGGAGATAAGTCCATCTTAATATGCTGTTCCTGGTATGTGATGTTTTGTATACATACAGAGAAAGAAGCACCGTTGTAATTAATTACCGTTGTAATTAACTGTTGTAATTACCAGCCTGAGCCTCTGGGCCCAAGGTTGACTCAGCCTTCCATCCTTTATAAGGTAGATAAAATGAGGACCCAGATTGTTGGGGGGGCAATAAAAATTGACTTAGTATATAATATACAAATGGATGAAGACTATTGCTAACATAGTGTAAGCCACCCTGAGTCTTCGGAGAAGGGCGGGATATAAATGCAAATAATAAAAAAAAAATCTTTGACTTTTAGGTTTGCTGTCAAACATCAGCCATAATACTAATGACTGTTTTGAACAATATGCAGGTTGTATTACACAAATGGCTATTTTATATGTGAAATTATGACTGAAATATTTCTGCACCTATGTTGGTTCACACTGTCAGGAAGTTTCTCCTCAGTTTTAAGTTGCTTCTCTCTTTGTTCAGTTTCCATCCATTGCTTTTTGTTTTGCCTTCTGGTGCTTTGGAAAATATAGTACATGCTATAGAGACTAAATTGATTTTGAACTTAATAACAGCCGCAAGGCTTTTGATTGCTCAATAATGGAAGAAAGAAGAATTACCTTCAATTGAAGAATGGACACTCAAAGTATCAAATTTGGCAGAAATGGCAAAAATCTCTGCTTACTTGAAAAACTATACACAAGAAAAATATATTTTAGAATGGAAAATGTGGATTGATTATATTCAAAATAAGTATCAGATAAAAAAATATCGAATAGCATATGAGTAAATTTAGGAAAGATTTTGTATTAGATTTATTTCTGAAGGAGAGGGGAATTGAGAGTGTGACTAAGTGTGGAGAGACTAGAGATTATAATTTAGGAATTATTTTGGATTATGATTGTTAGTTTTGATACCCTGCATTTTGTTCTGGGAAGTCGGGGTGGGGGGTAAGGGGGAGGGGAATTGGGGGGTTGAGGGTAGAGGATGGAGTGATGGTTAATGTACAGGGATTATTGAAGATGTATAAATATAATTAATGTAGGGTCGGGTCTGCCCAGTTACCATTTTAGAACGGTGGGGAGGGAGAAAGGAGAGAGTAGGAGGTAGGAAAGAGGAGAAAAGGAAGGAAGAGGGGTAGAAGAGGGAGAAGGAAGGTGTAGGGTGGAGGGAGGAGAGGATGTAGATAAGAGAAGGAGAGGAAGGTCTGGAAAGTAGAAGAAGGTAGAAGAGGGAAGATTGTTAAAAAGGGGGGTGGTGACTGGGCAAGCTCGACTAATTGTATATAACTGTACATTGGATGAGCTGTTTGACATGATTGTAAAAATAAAACTTTTTTATGAAAAAAAAAAGAAAATATAGTACATTGCCCCCCCCCCCATTCTTTCTGGCAGCCCCTTAAAAGCCTGTTGTCTATCACACTCTTGGGCAAAGCATGTGAACCATTTCCTCCTTTCAGTGGTCCATGAAAGTGCATCAGTAGTATGTAGATAATAAAGATGAAAAAGGATGAACAACATTTTTACAGAACTATAGATACGTTGAGGCTGGGTGTGACAAGGAATGGCTGGGGGGGGAGGGGCCAGGCGAGGCACCCCTTGACGTGAGAGACATTGAGTTGGCCACGCCTACCCAGTCACATGACCATCAAGCCACACCCACAAAATAAACCACGTCCACAGAACCGGTAGTAAAAAAAATTGGAATCCACCTTTGCTGAGCTTGCTTATTTTTCGTGCAGATGTTTTAATACCCAACTAGGTAATGTCATCACTGCCAGTCATAGAGTCCCAACCCCTCGTTGCTTCCTTGGGAAGGGAAAGTACTGGAAGATACCAACATTTATCTGAATATGTCTTTAGAAATGTACACATTGAACCGATGAGAAGGGAAGGCTGCCAATGGGAAAATGAAGTTTCCCACCCTTCTTTTGGTTCCTTCTCAGTGCCCATCACCGGTAACCTCACCCAAATGCTCTCGGCTGGCATTCAGCTCCTCTTGGCCAGATTCAGAAGTCCAATTAGCCAGCAGATCACTAAAGTCGGGAGGGTTGTCATTGGGGGTGCCGATGGGGCTGAGCGTCGGCTCCCTCCAGAAGGACTGAGGTAACTTCCTGCTCTGCATGGGGGTGACGTGCGCAAATTTCCTCTCCAGCCTCATCAATTTCTTATTATCGGGAGAGAGATGCCGCTGAAGGCACCTACAAAAACCATACTCAAAAAGTTCAGCCAGGGGCCCCAGCTTTTCGTCTTTCCCACACAGGGATCTCCAGAGCGGCTCAAAAGTCTTGTGGGGGTCAGAAAAACCTCCTTCATCTTCCGTCCGTTGAGAAATCCTGATCAGGTCTGTGTAGGATATTGCCGGTCCGGGCAATGGCGGGGAGTAGAAGTCTTCGTAAGTGTCGCAGCTGTTTTCTTCCACCTCTTCGTCCTCTAACTGCCCTTTGTTCTTCTTGCCGAAATACCTCTGGATGTCGTTGCTGATGCGTTCAGCGAATTGGAGGAGCTGCAAGGTCTTTTTCGTGCTATTGATGCTGGGGTTGACGTCCGCGACGGCATCTTCGTGCGCAGAGCTCACAAGACCTCCTTCTAGTTCCAGCTCTTCCCTTCCTCCCTCTTCTGCCTCATCCTCCTCTTCCTCTTCGGTGTCATCTTCGCCAGATAAATACTGGAAACCCATCTCCTGGCCAGCGATGGAGGTCAGAAATGGATGCTGGAATTCTGTGGCTAGCCTGAACTTGCTTAGAGTTTGTATCACCCCAGCTGCCATCTTTTTCCTCTTTGCTGTTCAAAAGAAAGGAAGAGAAAGTTGGCTGGCTTGTGACATCTCTAAGCTTTCTTCTTGAGATCCAAAACAAGGCCAGCGTTAAACAACCACCCCATTCAACAAATCCTTGAAGAAGTCGGTAGAAGGGCAATATTACATGGATTGATTGCTTTACCATGCCTTGGTATGATCACACTTGGAATATTGCATCCAGCTTTGGTCGCCACGATGCAAAAAAAGATGTTGGGACTCTAGTTGAAATGGGATAGGGCAGTGATGGTGAACCTTTCCGCCACCGAGAAACCCGGAAGAGGAGCTGCCCAGGGCTCACGCGCACTCCCGAAAATGAACTTCCGGTTTCAGGTACTGAACTTCCGGTTTCAGGTACTGAACTTCCGGTTTCAGCCAGCTACTCTTCCGGGTTTCTGGCGCGCATGCACACGCGACGATCAGCTGGCCGGCGCGCATGCTCACGAAGGAAAACGGAAGACCAGCTAGAAGATCTTCTAGTTTCCAGCACTGCCGTATGCAAAAAGGCCAGCTAATCGACACACGTGCATGCGCACTAGAAACCTGGAAAAGGAACGGGAGATGCTGCGCATGCCAGGCGACATGGCTCCGTGTGCCACTTCGGGCATGCATGCCATAGGTTCACCATCACGGGTATAGGGTCTCCTGCTTGAGCAGAGGGTTGGACCAGAGGTGGGTTTCAGCAGGTTCTGACCGGTTCTGGAGAACCGGTAGTGGAAATTTTGAGTAGTTTAGAGAACCGGTAAATATCACCTCTGACTGGCCCTGCCCCCATCCATTCTCTGCCTCCCAAGTCCCAGCTGATCGGGAGGAAATGGGGATTTTGCAGTATCCTTCCCCTGGAATGGGGAGGGAATGGGGATTTTGCAGTATCCTTTCCCTGCCACGCCCACCAAGCCACACCCACAGAACTGGTAGTAAAAAAAATTTGAAACCCACCACTGGGTTGGACTAAAAGACCTCAAAGATCCCTTCCAACTCTCTTATTCCAGTTTCCACTTTCAAACCCAGAATAGACCAAAACCCCACGTTTTTTTTAGCAAAAGTTATTTCACTGGGGGTGGGGGGGGAGAAAAAAGGGAGCAAAATGGAGAGAGAGACAGAGAGTCTGTTGAATGTATTTGCTACTGTCTTTCATCCAGGGCTGGTTGGGGAATTCTGGGAGTTGAAGTCTCCAGGTCTGAAAGTTGCCCAGGTTGGACACCCCTGCATTATACGAGTCAGGCCACCTAATAATATTATTCTGAATGCTCCTTGCTGTCTTATTTATTTATTTATTTATTTATTTACATTTATATCCCGCCCTTCTCCGAAGACTCAGGGCGGCTTACAGTGTGTAAGTTACAGTCTTGTTCAGGCCCTGCAGATAGAACACGAGCAGTACACAAGGCAGGCTAAACAAGGACCCCTTTACTGCTATGGAAACTGTTCTCTTTCTACCTGAGAAGGGCATTCTTTTCAGAAAACTTTAGAAATAGCCCACTCCTCTTCCTCCCACCCAGCATGAAAGTGTCCCAGAGTTTTAAGTCTTAAAACAGTCAGTTTGGACCTCTGCTATCGCCTTGTTCATTGGGTTGATTTGGAGCTGTACAAAAGTCACCACTAGACCAGTGGTGGGGTTCAAATTTTTTTACCACCAGTTCTGTGGGCATGGCTTGGTGGGTGTAGCATGGCTTGGTGGACGTGGCAGGGGAGGGATATGGTAAAATCTCCATTCCCACCCCACTCCAGGGGAAGGATACTGCAAAAATCCCCATTTCCTCCCAATCAGCTGGGAATTGGGAGACAGAATAGATGGGGATGGGGCCAGTCAGAATTTTTACTACCGGTTCTCCGAACTACTCAAAATTTCCACTACCGTTTCTCCAGAACAGGTCAGAACCTGCTGAAACCCACCTCTGCACTAGACCTACCTCAGGGACTTCTTAAGAGTGCAGAGAAGAGCAATAAAGATGATTAGGGGACTGGAAGCCCAAATAATATAAAGAACAGTTGGTGGAATTGGGTATGTCTGGTTTAATGAAAAGAAGGACTAGGGGAGACATGATAGCAGCGTTCCAATATCTCAGGGGTTGCCCCAAAGAAGAGGGACATAATGTTCTCAATGCAACTTGGGAAAAGAAGGAACAAGGAACAAGAAAAATAGAGGAAGATTGCTGGAACTGGGTATGTCTAGTTTAATGAAAAGAAGGACTAGGGGAGACATGATAGCAGTGTTCCAATATCTCAGGGGCTGCCACAAAGAAGAGGGAGTCAAGCTATTCTCCAAAGCACCTGAAGGCAGGACAAGAAGCAATGAGTAGAAAACTAATCAGGGAGAGAAGCAACTTAGAATTAAGGAGAAATTTCCTGACAGTGAGAACAACTAATCAGTGGAACAACTTGCCTCCAGAAGTTGTGAATGCTCCAACGCTGGAAGTTTTTAAGAAGAGATTGGATAAACCTTTGTCTGAAGTGGTGTAGGGTTTCCTGCCTAAGCAGGGGTTGGACTAGAAGACCTCCAAGGTCCCTTCCATCTATTCTATTCTATTCTATTCTATTCTATTCTATTCTATTCTATTCTATTCTATTCTATTCTATTCTATTCTATTCTATTCTAAGAACCAAAGAGGAGACATCTCTGTAGATGCTTAATTAAGGCTGTACTCTTCATTTTGCTCCACTGAATGATCTTTAGCCAAGAAGCCAGAGACCAAAAGGCCAGTCCCGTCCACCCACCCACCACTAATAATCTCCAAGATGCTTACCTGATGCTCTGCAGGTAATCCCCCTCTGCCTCCTTCTCTGCTAGCTCTCCGCCCATCCACCTGGAGCCAAAGTATTTATAGTGGGAGCTGCAAGATTGCAGACTAGCAAATATTTGGACCCTGCATTGTAATCGTAGACTCCGTAAACAAAGCTTTGGTTTGCTTTAGTGCCCGGCAACCAAAGAACAGAGCTGACAAGGAGCCAGCGAGGATGGGCGATAGGGACTCACCTTAATGGTGGACTTCCCAGGCGATTTTCAAGTGTTATGGCCACTGAGTTCCCTCCGCGCTCCGCAGCTCCAGCTGCCAAACCGCCTGGCGCCCATTGACTCTTATCTCTCACATTGATTTGGAGCCCAAATTGATCCTGGTCAAATAGGCGTAAAATTAAATTTCATGGTCTTTTGACTCCAGGAGTAGAAATCATCTCCAGAAGAAAAGTAATGCTTATCTAACAATTTGTGAGCAAACAAGAGATGCTGGCGTTCCCCACCTCATTGGAAAAGCCTTAGCTAGGGAAATGCAACCTTTCGAATATTCCCCAACCTGAAGGTGCTTTTTCAGGAGGCAAGTAGACTTTCTTCTTCTTGTCGTTGTTTTTTGAGGACGTTTTGCTTCCTAGGATTTAAATAACCAGCTGTCTGCAAGGAATATCAATCCTACCATTCCCCCACTATCCTGTCAAAGCTGAAGAAGCTTCTTGGATGAGAAGCGAAACGTCCTCAAAAGAAAAGAAAAACCCAAGAAAGTCCAGTTGCCTCCTGAAAAAAGCACCTTTGGAACAATCTTGACTTAGATGATGGAGAATCTCTACAGACTTTGAGCTATGCAATTTGGGATGAACCCCCTTGGAATGGTGTGGGAGTAGGAAGGGATTTCCAGAGGGGGAAAAATTGCAGACTTATGTGAACCAGGAGCACTAACTCAGGTGACCCTGAGGACATAGATAAACCTCCAAGTCAGGGGTGGGCTCTACTTATCTTTACTACCAGTTCGCAACGGGAGCGTGCGTTTTATGACGTCCGGGCGGGTGGGCAGAGCCTCCCGCCGCTTTTACTATCAGTTCTATAGAACCGGACAGAACCGGGAGCAACCCACAAGTGCTCCAAGTGCTTCAAGGATCCTCTAAAAGGATGCAAATGACCAGCTGTCTGCAAGGAATATAGATCTTCCAGTTCCCCACTATCCTGTCAGAGCTGAAGAAGCTTCTTGGATGAGAAGAGAAACGTCTTCAAAAGAAAATAAAACCAGAAAGTCCAGTTGCCTCCTGAAAAAGCACCTTGGGACAACCATGACCTGGATGATGGAGAATCTCTACAGACTTTGAGCTATGCAATTCGGGATGAACACCCTTGGAATGGTGTGGGAGTAGAAATGGATTTCCAGAGGAAAAATTGCAGGCTACAGGAACCATTTGCGCTACTCAGGTGACCCTGAGGACACAGATAAACCTCCAAGCGGCCTCAACGTTCCTCTAAAAGGATGCAAATGATCAGCTGTCTGCAAGGAATCTAGATCTTCCGGTTCCCCACTATCCTGTCAGAACTGAAGAAGCTTCTTGGATGAGAAGTGAAATATCTTCACAAGAAAGTTCAGTTGCCTCCTGAAAAAGCACCTTTGGGACAACCATGACCTGGATGACTGAGAATCTCTACAGGCTTTGGGCTGTACTATTTGGGATAAATACCTTTTGAATGGTGTGGGAGTAGGAAGGGATTTCCAGAGGAAAAATTGCAGACTACAGGAACCATTTGCGCTACTCAGGTGACCCTGAGGACACAGGTAAACCTCCAAGTGGCCTCAACGTCCCTTTAAAAGGATGCAAATGACCAGCTATCTGCAAGGAATATAAATCCTTCCATTCTCCACCATCCTGTCAAAGATGAAGAAGCTTCTTGGATGAGAAGCGAAACGTCTTCAAAAGAAAAAAACAAACAAGAAAGTCCAGTTGCCTCCTGAAAAAAGCACCTTTGGGACGACCACGATGACTGAGAATCTCTAAAAACATTTAGGATACAAAGACCAAGATGCTTGGGTAGAAAGATTAGGGTGCCTTTCATTTTAGAGTGTTAAAAAATTGGGGATCTTTATTAAATAGACCACAAAGGAACAATAATAACAAAACGTTAGAACAGGGAAAGAAGGAAGGAAAGATACAGAGAATATTCAGTCTATAAGGGTTTCTCTCTCTTTATTTTTTTCCTAAAAAAGTTTTATTTTTACAATCATATCAAACAGCTCATCCAATGTACAGTTATATACAATTAGTCGGGCTTGCCCAGTCACCACCCCCCTTTTTAACACTCTTCCCTCTTCTACCTTCTTTTACTTTCCAGACCTTCCTCTCCTTCTCTTATCTACATCCTCTCCTCCCTCCACCCTACACCTTCCTTCTCCTCTTCTACCCTCTTCCTTCCTCTTCTCCTCTTTCCTACCTCCTACTCTCTCTTTTCTCCCTCCCACCGTTCTAAAATGGTAACTGGGCAGACCCGACCCTACATTAATTATATTTATACATCTTCAATAATCCTTGTACATTAACCATCACTCCATCTCTACCCTCAACCCCCAATTCCCTCCCCTTACCCCCACCCCCACCCCGACTTCCCAGAACAAAATGCAGGGTATCAAAACTAACAATCATAATCCAAAATAATTTCTAAATTATAATCTCTAGTCACTCCACACATAATCACACTCTCAATTCCCCTCTCCTTCAGAAATATATCTAATACAAAATATTTCCTAAATTTACTCATATGCTATTCGATATTTTTTTATCTGATACATATTTTGAATATAATCAATCCACATTTTCCATTCTAAAATATATTTTTCTTGTGTATAGTCTTTCATGTAAGCAGAGATTTTTGCCATTTCTGCCAGATTTGATACTTTGAGTGTCCATTCTTCAGTTGTAGGTAATTCTTCTTTCTTCCAATACGTCTATGAGGGTTTCTCATATACTGCAGGCATACGAACTTTTGGAACGCTGCACCTATTGACCAAAATGTGGTCAAAAAACGCAAGATAATAATAATAAATAATAACAGAGTTGGAAGGGACCTTGGAGGTCTTCTAGTCCAACCCCCTGCCCAGGCAGGAAACCCTACACCAGATGGTGGCCAAAGGATCAAAGCTCTGCCTGGTTTTTATGTACAGGTAGTCCTCAATTTACAACAGTTGGTTTAGTGACTGTACAAAGTTACAACTGCATTGAAAAAAGTGACTTATGACGATTTTTCATACTTACGACCGTTGCAGCAGCCCCAGGGTCACGTGATCAGAAATTCAGATGCTTGACAGCTGACTCATATTTATGACCATTGCAGTGTCCCGAGATCATGTGACACCCCCCCTTTTCTGACGAGCAAAGTCAACGGGGAAGCCAGATTAATGACCGTGTTACTAATGTCACCAGTGATTCACTTAACAACTGTCTTGCAAGAAAGGTCGTAAAATAGGGCACAATTCACTTAACAACTGTCTTGCTTAGCAAGATAGTTTTGGGCTCCATTGCGGTTGTAAGTCAAGGACTAGCTGTATGACATGGGTTTTTTACATCCATACTACTAATATCCCTGCAAGACAGTTCCCTTAAAGAATAGCAATTCCTTACAATAATATTGGTTTTAGAATTTCAAGAAAGCAGTCATTTGTTTTTTCTGTTAACTTATTGAAACAAGAAATGTTTAATTATCTTATCTGGGATGCGGTGGCTGGGTGGCTAAGACACTAAGCTTGTCGATCGAAAGGTCGGCAGTTGAGCAGTTTGAATCCCTAGCACCGCGTAACACGGTGAGCTCCCGTGACTTGTCCCAGTTTCTGCCAACCTAGCAGTTCAAAAGCACGTAAAAAATGCAAGTACAAAAATAGGGACCACCTTTGGTGGGAAGGGAACAGTGTTCCGTGCACCTTTGGTGTTGAGTCATGCCGGCCACATGACCATGGAGACTTCTTCGGACAGTGCTGGCTCTTCGGCTTTGGAATGGAGATGAGCACTGCCCCCTAGAGTCAGGAACGACTAGCACATATGTGAGAGGGGAACCTTTACCTTTATCTTATCTTATCTTATCTATCTTACGTGATCTTCTTCTCTTCTCTTCTCTTCTCTTCTTATCATCTATTTTATTTTTGCATTCATTTTAGTCCAGTTTTTTCTCAGGGAGTAAAGGCAGTACAGTAGAAGCTTCACACATACACTCCAAAAAATCTGTAAGGTAAGTTGATCTGAGATTTACCGACTGGTTCAAAGTCACTCATGTTCTCCATAGCTAAAAAAGGGAAATAAATGAGAGTTCTCCAAGCCCTCTGACAGTTTTCCCATTTGCAACATCCTGCTAAATCCAGACAAGCTTTATTCTGTTTATTTATTTACTTGTTTGTTCATTTCCCGACTTTATTTGCAAATAATTCAAGGCTGGGAACACATCGAATATACCTTCCTCCTCCTATTTGCCCCACAACAACAACCCTGTGAGGTGGGTTGGGTCTGAGAGATAATAGGACTGGCCCAAAGTTACCCAGCTGGCTCTCGTGGCTAAGGCTGGACTTGAACTCACAGCCTTTTGCTTCCAGGCCTGATACCTTGACTGCTCACACCCTGAAAGCATTAGAAACCAAGAAAGGAGAAACCTTTCTTTAAAATACTGTAACAGGCAGATTTAAAAAACCCAGATTTTGCAGCATTTGCAAAACTGGGGATTTTTAGTAGATGTTTTTCCAAGTGCACAGTCTTAACAATTTTTGCAACAAGCCAGTTTTTCTTAGTACACGTTGTCCTCGACTTACAAGTTCATTTAGTGGCCTTTCAAAGTTACGACGACACTGGAAAAAGTGACATGACCATTGTTTCACACTCCTAACCATTGTAGCATCCCCAGGGTCATACGATCCAAATTCAGATGACCGGTAAGTGACTCCTATTTAAGGCGGTTGTTGTGTCCCAGGCAGTGGTGGGTTTCAAATTTTTTTACTACCGGTTCTGTGGGTGTGACTTCGTAGGTGTGGCATGGCTTGGTGGGCATGGCTTGGAGGGCCTGGCAGGAGAAGAATACTGCAAAATCTCCATTCCCTCCCCACTCCAGGGAAAGAATACAGCAAAATCCCCACTCCCTACCCACTCCAGGGAAAGGATACTGCAAAATCCCCATTCCCACCCCATTTCAGGGGAAGGATACTGCAAAATCCCCATTCCCTCCTCACTCCAGGGGAAGGATACAGCAAAATCCCCATTCCCTCCCCACTCCAGGAGAAGGATACTGCAAAATCCCCATTCCCTCCTCACTCCAGGGGAAGGATACAGCAAAATCCCCATTCCCTCCCCACTCCAGGAGAAGGATACTGCAAAATCCCCTTTTCCTCCTGATCAGCTGGGACTTGGGAAGCAGAGAATAGATGGGGGCGGGGACAGTCAGAAGTGGTATTTACCGATTCTCTGAACTACTCAAAATTTCCACTGCCGGTTCTCCAGAACTGGTCAGAACCTGCTGAAACCCACCTCTGGTCGCAGGGTCTTGTGAACCCCTTTTTATGACTTTAGGACAAGCATAGTCAATTGGAAAACCAGATTCATTTAACCACCATGTTCCTAAATTAACAAAATGGGGCAAACCTCACAAATGCTTCACTTAGCAACATAAATTTTGCTACGCACCCCCAGCAACCAGGCAGCGAACCGGTTGCTGAAATTTTTCAATCCCACCCCTGAGAATAACGTTATTATCACTTTGAATGTACATTAATCGGCATACACTAAAATGAAATTTTAATGTTGCATATAGCTCTTAAAGGGGACCGCCTCCAATATACATAGCATAAACATGACAAAATAAATAAATACACAATTATGCATACAAAACACAAAATTATGCATATAAAATACAAACTTATGCAACTCCTTGAGAAGTCCATAAAAAAAAAAAGTGGAGGAAAGAAGGACCATCAGCAAGGAGAATGGACCCATTGACAGCAGTGATAGGCACACCATCCAAAATTCTGAAGGACCAGAAGGCAAATCATCCTGGAGAAGATCCGGGTGGTCTCACAGAGTTGACACTGATTTCAGAGCATCTGGGGCACGATGGCTCAGTGGGTAAAGACCCTGAGCCTATCAGTTGGAAAGTTGACAGCCTGGGTTCGAGACCCGAGTGCTGCATGATGGGTGAGCTCCCGTTCCTTGCTCCAGCTCCTAGCAGTTCGAAAGCATGCAAATGTGAGTAGATAAATAGGTACCACTTGGGTGGAAAAGTAACAGGGTTCCATGCATCTCGGGATATACTCCTGCTGGCCATCTGACCACGGAAATGCCTTCGAACAATGCTTGGCTCCCTTGGCTAGGAAACAAAGATGGGTAAAGGTAAAGGTAAAGGTTCCCCTTACACATATGTGCTAGTCGTTCCTGACTCTAGGGGGCGGTGCTCATCTCCGTTTCAAAGCCGAAGAGCCAGCACTGTCCAAAGATGTCTCCATAGTCATGTGGCCGGCATGACTCAATGCCAAAGGCCCACGGAACGCTGTTACCTTCCCATCAAAGGTGGTCCCTATTTTTCTACTTGCATTTTTTACGTGCTTTCAAACTGCTAGGTTGGCAGAAGCTGGGACAAGTCACGGGAGCTCACCCTGTTATGTGGCACTAGGGATTTGAACCGCTGAACTGTCGACGTTTCGATCAACAAGCTCAGCGTCTTAGCCACTGAGCCACCGCATCACTACAAAGATGCGCCCCTAGAGTTGGACACGACTGGACAGGAGAAAACCTGATAGCATCTAACCTGTAATCATCACTTATAAATGAGGATTCTTTTATTTCTTTATTCATTTTAGAAAATTTATATTGGCGCCCACTCGGCCATGGCGACTCAAGGCGGCTTACGCAATATAAAAGCATTATATAAAAATAAGAATAATAAAAGAAAATAATAAAAAATAATAAAATGATAGTCCCCACCCACAGCATCTATTTATTATACGAGCCATTTAAAGGGCTCCATCCCTCTCTGAGTTCCCCAGGCCCACTGGCAGAACTGGGTTTTCAGCACCTTTCGGAAAAGTGTTAGAGTGGGGGCCACTCTAACCTCTGGGGGAATGGTATTCCAGAGGGAGGGAGCCACCACGGAGAAGGCCCTTCTTCTGGGTCCCGCCAGATGTATCTCCCTAGGACAGGAGTGTCAAACTTGTTTTCACTGAGGCTGTGTCAGGGTTGTGTTTGACCGGGTGGGCATGGCCGGTTAACTCCTTTAGAGGTAGAACGGATCCTAAGATTCCTGATCTACCCCGTGGCTTGAAAGATCAGTCTGGTTGCTTTGCGCACCGCGGAACTAGAAGTGGCCTCGGTGACGTCACGGGAGCATATTGGAAGAGCAACGGCTGCCTTATCAGCTGCGGCTTGGATCTGTTTGTCGAGTCTGCAAATGGCTTTGATAGCCGTGCGGGAGAGGCAGGAGGGCTGCCAGCCGCAATGTTTGGAGAAGACAAAGTACTCCCACACACAGGGCTGGGATTTGCACGTCATTTGTGCAAAGGGCCCCGGTGAAAGAAACCCGGACGCACCTCTTAAAGAGTCAGGGGACCAAACCGTCTGTCCCTTTTGTGCGAAACAGTGGGTTTGAAAAGTAGGGCTCCTTCTGCCAATCTCGCAGGGCAGCCACCTTCTATAGAGCAGCGGTCCCCAACTTTTCCAGTTTAGTGTAGCATGTCCTCCTTCCGGCGTGGGGAGGGCATGTGAGTGGCAAGCACACGAGTGAAACTCCATTTGTACGAGTGGAGGGCGCGCGTATGTGCTCACACGCTCTAGCCCATTTCTCCCGCGGCCCGGTTTCGAACGGGCCGAGGCCCGGTAGTCAGGGGTGGTCTGCTAGGGGTTTGCAGGGGTTCGGGAGAACCTCTAGCTAATTTCTGTGCAGTTCGGAGAACCCCCAAATCCCACTCCTGGCTGGCTCTGCCCACTCTGCCCCTCCCAGGAGTCCCCATGCGGCCCATTTTAGATGTAGGTAAGTGCAGGGTATGCATGGAGGCTCAGAGAGGGCAAAAATTGGGCCTACCAGAAGTTCTGGAAGGCTGGAAGCGGGCCTGTTTCTGGCCTCCAGAGGCCCTCTGGAGCTTAGGTTGGCCATATTGCCCTCCTGGAGGCTCGAGTAAAGCCTCCAGAGCTTGGATAGGGCAAAAACACGACACCCCCCCCCCCCCCTCTGGTGCAGGAGGTCGATTAGGCCATGCCCATCATGGTCATGCCCACCCGGCAACTGGGCCGAGAACCCTTGCTAAAAATTTTGAAACCCACCCCTGCTGGTAGTGGGTCATGGCCTGGGGTTGGAGACCCCTGTTCTAGAGAGGGCATCTGGGGCTGCCAACATCAAACCCTTTAGCATTTCCAAAAGTTGGAAATAAAGCATTTCCAAAAGTTGGAAATAAATAAAGGATGGAAGGCTGAGTCAATCTTGGGCCTCTGGTGGCTCAACAGACTAATGCAGTCTGTTATTAACACAGCTGCTTGCAATTACTGCAAGTTCAAGTCCCACCAGGCCCAAGGTTGACTCAGCCTTCCATCCTTTATAAGGTAGGTAAAATGAGAACCCAGATTGTTGGGGGCAATAAAAGTTGACTTTGTATATAATACAAATGGATGAGACTATTGCTTAACACAATGTAAGCCGCCCTAAGTCTTCGGAGAAGGGCGGGATATAAATGCAAATTTAAAAAAAAAACATTGAGAAGGAAGAAAGAGACAACCACAGAGGCACAGCAGTTAGCCTAGATGAGCTGGATTCGGGTCCAGTATCTTCCAAAATCCCTTAATGCTGTTCTTGTTTGGCAAGGGTTGATGAAAGTTGATATCCAAAAGGTTTAGGATTCCTCAACAGATTCTTAGGGAATATATATATATATTCATATATATATAAGAATCATATTTATGAGAACCAAGCTGAACGGCTAGATGCCTGATGAAAAGTATAGGCAGTCCTTGACTTACGACATTCGAGGCCCAAATTTCTGTGGCTAAGTGAGAACGTTTGTTTTGCTCCATTTTACAACTTTCTTGCCACAGCTGTTAAGTGAATCGCTGCAATCGTTAAGCTAGGGACACGGTTGTTAAATGAATCCATTTTCCTCATTGACTTTGCTTGTCAGAAGGTTACAAAAAGTGATCACATGACCTCGGGACAATCGTCATAAATAGGAGTCCGTTGCCAAGCATCTGAATTTTGATCACGTGACCATGAGGATCCTGCAACGGTTGTAAGTCTGAGAAACGATCGTAAGTCGGTTTTTTGTAGTCCTGTTGTAGCTTTGAATGGTCACTAAATGAATGGTTGAGGACTACCTGTACTTAAAATGGAGCATCCCTCACTCTCTCTCTCCATCCTACGAAGCAAATAACAGCAAACCATTTCCGAAAATCTTGCCCAAATTGCTGAGACTTTTCTAGACAGGGGCCAGGAGTCAACATTGATTCAGTTGTTGCTGTTGTGCAGTCGCCAAGTGGTGTCCGACTCTTCATGGGGCATAGCACACCAAGCCACCCTATCCTCCATCGATGTTCATTGCATCGATGACATTATCTAACCCTCTCGTCCTCTGCTGTCCCCTTCTCCTTTTGCCTTCCATCATTCCCAACATCAGTGTTGTGGCCCAGGCCCAAGTAGGTAATAGGAAACTCAGTCAGTGTAAGAACAAACAAACTGTATTAGAACAGCTGAGAATTACTTCATTCTCAGCGCAGTCCAACTAAATTAAACCATTTTCCTCCCAACACAAATTCCTCAGTCCTATCACCAACCTTGGTCCAATTAGGCAAACTGCCAAAGGCCTTTCTTGGCAAAAATTCAGAAGACACCAACACGAAACAAATGCAACAAGACAAAGCTATCAACGTTGTTTTCCGGCAAAGAGCCCAAATGCAGTTGCTGGTCTTTTAAGTCTTCTGGGAGGGGCCAATCATCTCTTGGCCCTATTCCCAAGTCATCCTCCTTGCTTGAGCTGCTCTTGCCTTCTGGCAGCTCTTCTCATGTGTGCATTAGGAACAGGCTCCTCCTGTTCCTCTGCCTCACTACTGTCAGCCTCTGGAGGCTCCGGAGTCTGCACATCACTCCCCGATGGCCCTGGCCCCACCTCTGCCTCTGACGCAGAGCCCTCATCTGGGCCTTCCTCAGTCTCCAGGACTGGCCCATGTTCTTCCTCAGCCTCATCGCTGTCTGACTCCATTGCCAGCTCCACAGGCCCCTGGCGGACCACAACAATCAGGGTCTTCTCCAAGGAGTCATCTCTTCTCATTACCAGAGATGCTATTCAGCTGGTTTGGACCAGTTCACTCGAACCGGTAGCGGAAATGGCAGGTGGTCCCAACTCCACTCACCCCGGCTCTATGCCGTCCTATTTAGGCACATTTTTGAGGCCATGTGCATATGCAGAAGGCTTGCGTGCGAGCAAAGCATATGTGCTGAAGGCCGGGTGCGTGCATGGAAGGTGCGCGGGCGGGGTGAACCTGTGGTAAAGCATTTCTGAAACTCACCACTTCTCATTACATGGTCAAAAAACCTGAGCTTCAGTATCTATCCTCCAAAGCAGGGGTCTCCAACCTTGGCAACTTTAAGATTTGTGGACTTCAACTCCTAGAATTCCTCAGCCAACAAAGTCCACAAGTCTTAAAGTTGCCAAAGTTGGAGATCCCTGCTCCAAAGGACAGGCAGGATCGAATTCCTTTAGGATCGGCTGACTAGATCTCCTTGCAGTCCAAGGGATTCCAACACCACAATTCGAAAGCCTCAATTCAAAAGCCGCATCAATTCAAAAGCATCAATTCTTCGGCGTTCGGCCTTTCTTGTGTTCCAGTACGGCAGACTCAAAGGTATAAATAAAAAATGGGCGACACATTTCATCCTCCGTTACTCACCTCAGAGTCGCGTGCACTTGTGATGGCCTTGTGTTTTGTTTTTTTTACAATGCCGGTGAATACAAGCATGTAGAAAGCTACAACCTGGTGTTTCGCCTAATGGGCAGAAGATAACTAAGTGCTTGTGGGGTTAATGGCCGTGTAATATTGGAACTTGTTTGGAGTGCTAACATATTGCAGCCATTGATTTTTTTTTCTGGCATGGAGGCCGAGAAGAAGAGGTCATGTTCACATTTAGGGTGAAAGTAGAAGTCCCTCACTCCACCCTGGTTGCGATTTTTGGGGCCCCGAGATGAGAAAGCAAAAGATGGCTTAAAAGATGGACAATGAGAAAAATCGAAGGAGAAAGAGAGCTACATGGACAGGAACTTACACAAGCCGTTCAGGTTATCCTGTGAGGCAGAAGCAGGTTTCAAAACCCGTCGCTACCTGTTTGCTCGTGGGTGCACACGCGACTCGCGCCCGCAATGCTTTTGCGCATGCGCAGAAGCATCCATGCGAGTGGGTGGAGCCTCCCACCGAAGCAGGGTGAATCGGTAGCAACCCATCACTGCTGTGAGGAACAAATACAGATACAGATTAACAAAGTTGGAAGGGACCCTGTAGGACATCTAGTCCAGAGGTCACCAACCTTTTGGACCTCAGGGACCACTAAATTCCTAATTTTAAGTCCCGCGGACCACTAATATGAATTTTTTAAGAAGATAAATAGTATTTAGTGCACGGACCACAGATCACTGGTTGGTGACCACTGATCTAGTCCAACCCACCGCCCAAGCAGACCCTACATCGTGCGCAGAGCCTTGAAAACATGGAAAAATGGGACGTCATGACGTCCGTGCAGGTGGGCGGGGCATCCCGCAGTCACCCGAACCGGTTTGCCCGAACCGGATAGAATTGGCTGAATACCACCACTGCCTCAGGTGCTTTGGAGAATAGGTTGGCCCCGTCTTCTTTGTGGCAACCCCTGAGATATCGGAACACTGCTATCATGTCACTTCTTGTCCTTCTTAGACATAGCCAATTCCAGCAACCGTTCTTTATGTGAATATATATAAAGTTTTGGGCAGATGACTTTTTCTGACTCAGAAGCTGCTCGCTTCTTTCTGTTTCATGGTCCATTGCTTTACCAAACTGAATCAGCCACTGCATCATCATTTGGGCCACCATACTCTCGCGCGCGCGTGCGCAATTACATGCTTAGTTGCTTAAGAGAATAACTGCATGACCGAGACCAAAAATATATATATAGTCCGTTAAAAATATTGCTGGGTCTAAATTTGTGATTCAAATTCCTACATTCAAAAATTAGTGGCAGAAGATCCTCTTCCCAAAAATCCGGATTAGGAATCTTGAAACCCCCTCCCCCATTTCAAGATTCATTATTTCAGTCTCTTGACCACCAATTAGATTACAGTCTCCATCATCCCCAACAGGTACCTTCGCTACCAGTTTGCAAATGTGAGCGCGCACTCCTTCCGCGCATGCACAGTCTCAAAAACAGGATGTGATGACGTCGGGGCGGGTGGGCGGAGCCTCCCGCAGCCACCGCTACAGGTTCGTCCGAACCGGATTGAACCGGCTGAATACCAGCTTTGCTCCCCAACCAGTTGGGTCCATAGTTCCAGGTTCATCTTAGTTAAGAGGTGCTGATCTGGGAAACTCCGGGTTAGAAAAGGCTATCTTAGATTTTTGTGAACTGCGAATGATTTTCCACAACCTCCAGCGTGGATTTTTGACAGTTTGCAGAAAGTTTATGCTGTAATAAGTGTAATTTGTCTTCGCTGACGGCTAAATGAGGCTTGGAGCAGTCATAAATGCTTAGTGACCTCTGCTGTCTAAGATCAGAGCTACACATTGTAAAATATGGGTTTAGGAGATCCTAGCATAAGTCCAGCAAGCAGAAATTTACCCGCAGTCCTCGACTTATGACCACAATTGAGCCCTAAATTTTTATTGCTCAGTGAGACATTTGTTAAGTGAGTTTTGCCCCATTTTACGACCTTTCTTGCTAGAGTTGTTAAGTGAACAAACTGCAGTTTGTTAAGTTAGTAGCACGGTTGCTAAATGAATCTGGTTTCCACACTGACTTTGTTTTTCAGAAGGTCGCAAAAGGGAATCACGTGAGCCTGGGACACTGCAACCGTCATAAATATGAGTCGGTTGCCAAGCATCTGAATTTTGATCATATGATCGTGGGGAATGCTGCAATGGTTATAAGTGTGAAAAATGGTCGTAAGTCGCTTTTTTCAGTGAACAGTCACCAAATGAACTGCTGTAAGTCGAGGACTACTTGTATTAGCACAACTCGAGTGGCCCCCACCACTTTGGGTGGGCTGCCATTTCCTTTGCTATCAAATAGAATTAAAATCTATTTTTCTAGGCTTCTTCCAGCAAATGTTACACGTATTTCATGAAATCAAACCAAGAAGCCGATTCTTGGTTGCATTCGTACTGCACAATTCTGGTCAAGTCAGAATAGAATAGAATAGCAGAGTTGGAAGGGACCTTGGAGGTCTTCTAGTCCAACCCGCTGCTTAGGCAGGAAATGCTATTCCATTTCAGACAAATGGCTGTCCAATCTCTTCTTAACAACTTCCAGTATTGGAGCATTCTCAACTTCTGGAGGCAAGTTGGTCCACTGATTAATTGTTCTCACTGTCAGGAAATTTCTCCTTAGTTCTAGGTTGGTTCCATCTGCTGCTTCTTGTCCTGCCTTCAGGGGCTTTGGAGAATAGTTTGACTCCCTCTTCTTTGTGGCAACCCCTGAGATATTGGAAGACTGCTATCATGTCTCCCCTAGTCCTTCTTTTCATTAAACTAGACATACCCAGTTCCTGCAACTGTTCTTCATATGTTTTAGCCTCCAGTCCCCTAATCATTTTTGTTGTTCTTCTCTGCACTCTTTCTAGAGTCTCCATATCCTTTTTTTTTTTTACATTGTGGCGACCAAAACTATATATTCATTTAAGATGTGTGAACTTCAACTCCGCCATTCAGTCAACCCGGAACTACAACTCCCGAAAGCCTCTGCCAAAAGGAAGGCCGCCATCTTGCTTCCTTGGCGTCGTCGCCGGGAGCGGAAGCGGACCAGCGCGGTGACGTCACCGCAGCCGCCTCCGTCTTCCTACTCTTTTCTCTGCCGCTCCGCCCTCTTTTCTTTTTTTCTTTTTCTTCCTTCCCCTCTCCCGTCGTGCTTTGCGGCGGGCAGGCGACGCCAGGAGGCCGTTAAGAGCCGCTCGCACCCGGGCCAGGCTCGAGACGGGCCTCCCTCCCTCCCTCTCTCTTATTCCCCCCCTCCTTTCCGCCGTTTCCAAGGAGACGCGAGTCCCTTCGCCTCAGCCGCCGCCATGTCGGCCCAGGCCCAGATGCGAGCGCTGCTCGACCAGCTGATGGGCACGGCCCGGGACGGTGAGTTTGGGCGGGCGAGGTGGGGGCCTGCAGGAAGGAAGGAAGGAAGGAGAGAGCAAAGCAAAGAAGGAAGGAAGGAAGGCCGCGCCCTCCGGGCCCGGCGTGGACGCTTTCGAGGCGAGGCCTGGACGAGGCGACCCGCCGCCGCCGCCGCCTCTCCTCCTTTTCGTCGCCCTTCGCTTCGCGTTCGTCCGACGTACCCCCGTCCCCGTCCGCCTTTGCTGGGCTTCCCTGCTTGGCCGTACGCGGTGTTTCCGCCCATTGACAGGGACAGGCGGCCATTGCTTCTCTTTGCGACACCCCCCCCCCCATTTCTATATTTGGGATGGGGGATATATATATATATATTCCCCTCAGGGGAACCCC